>NC_090752.1:36798374-36820874 GCF_036898095.1 Palaemon carinicauda
CCCCCCTCCCCTAGGGGACCGTTGCCTTCCCTCCTTTTAGAGGGGGTAGTTCAGTGTTTATGGACTTTGTCCTCCGGGTGTCCCGGCGGGTTCGTCTCTGTCTAGACTAGTTGGCCACCGGTCAACAGAGTTGGATCCCGGTGCACCCTATTGTATATTCACTTATCACACTTTTATTATGTTATACGAAACCCTCCGGGTTCGGTTGGCGGTTCTTATCTACAGTTCCGCCCCCCTATTAATTTATAACAGTTCCTATGATTATATATGATTATATATGACAGATCACTATCCCGGAGTTCCTATATTAATTGGTTTATGGATATACTTTTATTTCCCGGCCCGGGGCTTAACCTCGCTCCGGGAAATCAGACACCATGTGTCTTAATTCTTTGTTGCATCCTTTTTATGCTCCCGGCTCGACCGGAATGGATAGCTATACTTTAGTTTTAAGTTAGACTTATGTTTAGGCCCGGGTCCTCCGGACCCGCCACTACTTAAGAATATTAC
Organism: Palaemon carinicauda; assembly: GCF_036898095.1. Taxonomy (NCBI): domain Eukaryota; kingdom Metazoa; phylum Arthropoda; class Malacostraca; order Decapoda; family Palaemonidae; genus Palaemon; species Palaemon carinicauda. The sequence goes on from NC_090752.1 coordinate 36,798,885, forward strand.
AGTTAAGCTCTAATCTTATGTTAGACTTATGTTAGGCCCGGGTCCTCCGGACCCGCCCCTACTTAAGAGAATTACAGTTTCTCATATACTATTCTTTTTATAGATGGTGCATTGTCAGACGACGGCCTGTGCGGCTGTTCTTCATCAGCCTTGTGGCCATACCGTATGTCGGTCTCACGCCCTCTGCGGAGTTCAGCTGGAGGACATCGTGGTATGGCACCCTGATAACTGTATGGTCTGTTTTGACCTCATCACCACCCTTGGATCTGACTCGGTGAGTCCCGTTGGCTATGTTGCCTTCTTATTTATTTTACCTTTTTTGGTATACATACACTATTTAGTAAGATCTCTATGGTCTTGAAGGACCACTGGGAGTCTTCCCTTTTATAATTCCCACTATTATTTCAGGCATCCCCGGAGCAAAAGTCTGCGGCTCGGGCCACACTGAAAGTGTGGGTTGGTGGTTTTGCCCGAAACGTGAAATCCAAGCAGCCTTACGTCCTATCCGAAGACTATTGTGCCATGATCTATCTTAACACCAAGTCTTCAGCCGCTGTGGCTAGGCATGTTGCAGCTCCCATCATTGCCCACATTGATGCCACCATAGCGGGGTTCATTGATCAAGAACAAGATCCGTCGGATGCCCCCGGAGATCTGGAAGACAATGTTGCTTCCATGAACCTGGATGTTGAACCCATGTTATTGGATGATCCGGATGCAGGTAGGGTGGTAAGTGAGGCAGGTGTTACCGGCGCTGAGATTCCTATCCTCAGCCCCGCTCTTTCTTCTTCATCTGATCGCTCTTCCTTTCATGGTTTTTTTGGGGACCGTGATTCGTCTCAACGATCACACCCAGTTCCCCCCAAGGATAAGTCTACATCTAGAACCTTACCTAAAGCTCGTAAGCCTCACAAGGCTTCCCATAGTTCTAAGCTGAATACAAACCCGTCATCTAAGGCTTCTGGCTCCTCCTCTAAGTCTCACGACCTGGGAGTACAATCCGCCACTCCTGCTCCTAGCCCGGGCCTTTCCGAATCAGCCATGCTTCGCATTGTGTCGGAGATGCAAGCTAAGTTGGTGTCGGAAATGCAGGCCAAGATGGACACGATGTTCTCTAATATCGGTCAGAGACTTGGGGCATTAGAGCAAGGTGCTCCGGAGCGAGTCCAAAGCTCTCTCATCCCGGATGCCTCTAAGCTCCCGCCGTTTACCAAGAATAATCCTTGGCGCATGGCTCTTCATTCCCCGTTCTCAGACGGAATGTTAACTTTGGAAGGTCTTGGCACTCGTCCTCTAGAGGACTTTGAATTCTTTCCTCCTGGTCTGGCATTTCCATTTCATGGTTATGCCAGGCTTACCGAGGAAGCTCTGGTTCGGTTAGATAAGGTCCCCAAAGAGACTGTCATCTTCCCAAAAGAACAAGCCCAATCTGTTTGGGCTAGGTTCCTGAATGACATTGGTTGCACCAACACCATGTTGACGCCTTATAAGAGCTCCTTCACAATGTTCTTAATGGACAAAAACACCGTGACTCCATGCGTCAATAAGGTAGCAGAGCTTGCTTTCCAATATGCTCTGGAGAAGCCCTTGCCTCCCATCCGAGAGGTGGATCCGATCTCCCTCCTTCTTCCTTCTGGCATTGAGTGTTGGGACAATGTCCATACCACTTTTACCTCTGGCAAGCTATCAGCGGACTGTGCTTCAGTTATGTTTAGTGAGCGGCTTCCCCGTCTCCCGGAATCCCTCATTAAACAGGAGTATGATTCCCGCCTACGTGTTGGCCGTACTCTGAACTTGGCCACGTCCACGGAGTCGATAGCCTTAACTTATGATACTGAGAGTATCTTTAAGTCTCTCAATAAGGCTACGTTGCAGTCATTATACTACGACCTTTATGACTTTGCTATTGCTAAACGTAGGTGTCGCAAACACGTCCTGGCTGAGGCGACTATTAGGCACGAGCCTAATAAGCTTATCCGGTCCTCCTGCTGGGGTTCGAATCTCTTCCCTGAGGATCTTGTAGAGGAAGTCTTGGCAGAGGCCACTAGAGTCAATCAGAGCCTTAAAGCCCGTTGGGGTTTGACTCCTAAACGGAAATATGACCCCGCAAGTTACCAAGCCCGGGGTAGGAAGAAGCTCCGCCCGTATACCTCCACCCAGTTCAGGCAACAGCAGTGTAGTTCGTCCAATTTCCGACTGCCTCTTCCTCCATCTCCCGTTGCTCCTGCACAGCCTTCCACCTCTCAGGCTCCTTCGGACGACTATGTCACCGTTCTGCTCCCTAAGAGCCAACTTTCCGGTGCCTCCACCACTTCTCCTGCCTTTAACCAGTCTTATGAGGCTCATAGCTCTTCCCAGAGTTATAACAGAGGTAGAGGCTACCACCGTGGTTCAAACCAGAACAGAGGTAGAGGAAGAGTCTTTCGCAAGGGAAAGAACTTCCGAGGCGGACGAGGAGGCAACTCCTCAAGCCAATACTGAGGTGCAGCAGGTAGGGGGGAGGCTTTATGCCTTCCGCAACAAATGGAGGTTCAGTCCCTGGGCTTTCAGTATCATCTCCAAGGGACTGGGGTGGAGTTGGATTCAAGGGCCTCCTCCTCCGAACAAATTTCATCAACATTCCACTCCGGACCTAGTCGAATTTGTCCAGGATCTGTTACAAAAGAACGCCATACAAGAAACGAAACACCTGAAGTTTCAGGGTCGGCTGTTCAGTGTTCCGAAGAAGGATTCAGACAAGAGAAGAGTGATTCTAGACCTATCCCTTCTCAACTTGTCCATTCAATGCGACAAGTTTCGAATGCTTACCGTCTCGCAGGTGCGGACCTTACTTCCCCGTGGGGCTGTCACTACCTCTATCGATCTTACAGACGCCTATTATCACGTCTCGATAGCGAGACACTTCCGTCCGTATCTAGGCTTCCGCCTAGGGGACATAAATTACTCCTTCAAGGTGATGCCTTTCGGGCTCAACATCGCCCCAAGGATCTTCACAAAGTTAGCAGAAGTCGCTGTTCAGGAACTCAGAAATCAAGGGATTCAAGTAGTAGCCTATCTGGACGACTGGCTCATTTGGTCAGACACCTCCCAAAATTGCCTAAAAGCCACTCACAGAGTCATCCAATATCTTCAATCTCTAGGCTTCCAGATCAACTTCAAGAAGTCCCGTCTTCTTCCGAAATCAAAGTTCCAATGGCTCGGCCTGCAATGGGATCTTATATCTCATACTCTGTGTCTTCCCAAACCCAAGAGGTTAGAGATTGCAAGGAACACCAAACGCTTTCTCAAAGACAAAGTAAGTTCCAGACGACTCCAAGAGAGGATTCTGGGGTCCCTTCAATTTGCCTCAGTGACGGATCTACTTCTGAAGGCAAAATTGAAAGATATCAATCGTGTCTGGCGTTCGAGGGCGAACCGGAAGCTCCGGGACAGGAAAGTCCGCCTTCCTCCCATTCTACGGGAAAGACTTCTTCCTTGGACAAGAGCCAACAATCTGTCAAAGTCAGTTCCCCTTCGATTTCCGCCTCCGAAGTTAATCATTCACACGGACGCATCCCTATCAGGTTGGGGCGGCTATTCTCAGCTCAGGAAAGTTCAAGGTCTTTGGTCTCCCTTATTCCGCCAATTTCACATCAATGTGCTGGAGGCCATGGCAGTTCTTCTAACCCTGAAACGTCTCGCTCTACCCAAGAGACAACACCTTCGTCTGGTCCTCGACAGCGAAGTGGTGGTCCGCTGCCTCAACAAAGGCGGGTCAAAATCAGGGCCTCTGAACCATGTTCTAGTAGCCATATTCTCCCTAGCAGCCTCGAACCGTTGGCATCTTTCAGCTGTCCACCTGGCGGGAGTCCGGAACGTAGTGGCAGACGCCTTGTCCCGGACCTCCCCTTTAGAATCGGAATGGTCACTCGATCTAAAGTCATTCCGGTGGATTCTCTCTCGGGTTCCCGGTCTCCAAGTGGACCTCTTCGCCACGGAATCCAACCACAAATTGAGAGTATATGTGGCTCCCAATCTAGACCCTCAGGCTTACGCCACAGACGCCATGTCACAGAATTGGGACATCTGGGAAAGGATTTATCTCTTTCCCCCGGTGAATCTTTTACTGAAAGTCCTAGACAAACTGAGATCCTTCAAGGGACAAGTAGCCTTGGTCTCACCCAACTGGCCCAAGAGCAACTGGTATCCTCTCCTGCGAGAGTTGAGACTATATCCTCACCCGATACCCAATCCGGTTCTGTCTCAGATAGTACAAACACGCGTTGTGTACGCTTTCTCAAACATTCAGAGCGCCCTAACTTTATGGACTTCATGAAGTTTGCGGCCATGCATGGTGCCAATATCGATCCTCAAAACACCCTGTTCCTAGAATCAGATAAACGCGATTCCACCATCCGCCAATATGATTCTGCAGTTAAAAAGTTGGCAAAATTTTTGATAGACTCAGACGTGCACTGTATGAACTTGAACCTTACAGTCACTTTCTTTAGAACTTTATTAGAATCAGGTCTGGCAGCCAATACTATCACCACTATTAAATCTGCTTTGAAAAAGATCTTCCTAGTGGGTTTTAACATAGACTTAACCGACTCTTTGTTAGCTTCAATTCCGAAAGCCTGTGCCAGACTGAAACCGGTTACTCGTCCTACCCCGGTGACCTGGTTCCTTAATGATGTACTCAAATTGGCTTCTGATACCATTAACAGTTCTTGTGATTACATTCCCCTTCTCAGGAAAACACTTTTCCTGGTGAGCTTGGCTTCCGGGGCAAGAATTTCTGAACTGGCAGCCTTGTCGAGAGACCCGGGTCATATTGAGTTCCTTCCTTCGGGAGAGGTCCTTCTTTCACCTAACAAATTCTTTTTGGCTAAGAACGAAGACCCTCAGAACAGATGGTCCTCCTGGAAAATTGTTCCCCTCACGCAAGATCCGTCTCTGTGCCCTGTTACTACTCTTAGGTCTTATTTATCCCGGACCTCCTCTAACTCCTCGGGGCCTCTATTCATTAGAGAACAAGGTGGTACCATTACCATTAAAGGGATCAGGCAACAAATTTTGTATTTTATTAAACAAGCTAGCCCTGACTCTTTTCCTCTTGCACATGATATCAGAGCGGTTGCTACTTCGGTGAACTTTTTTCACCACATGAATTTTACGGACCTTTCCAGGTATACAGGGTGGAAATCACCGTCAGTGTTCAAGAAACACTACCTTAAACATTTGGAAGCCCTAAAATTTTCTACAGTAGCTGCAGGGAGCGTAGTTACTCCCAGGTAACTCACATGTTAATTCCTTGTCAGTTTATCTCTCCCCCTTACCTGCCTCATTTATACCCTATTTGTATTCGTTGGTTTCGCACCTGAATACTGTTATTATATTTGTAAATTTTTAACTCCTGAGTATCTGTATATATTATCACTCACGGCATTATTATACCTTACCTTATTTGTCAGTTGTTCTACCAAGTGGATTTATGTTCCTTTTAAGATACCCTTATAATTGTTTTCGGCACTCATCTCTGATTAAAGCAACTTGTATTTCCCTTACGCTTATGTTTTTTCCTTTATTTTGCAAGTTTGGTGACATTTCTCTTGTATATATTCACTGGGCGGCACAGGTTCGAGCCCAGAAAAAGGGATTTTGACGTAGGAAAAATCTATTTCTGGGCGAGGGACCTGTGCCGCCCAGTGAACCCTCCCAGCTCCTCTCCCTTGGAGTCCCCAAACTTTGGGTGCTAAGGAGTTGGGTTCTGAGCGGATGCAGAGTTGGTGGTGCCGAGTGAGGTTGAACGGCTCTCCTCTATTGGGGTCTTTGTCGTGGATGAATCTAAATAGTGCGAGACCTCTGGATTATACGCCCAATTTTATACCGACACCAATAGGTGAGCGAGCTAGTTAACCTAGCACTCCTTTACATTTTTTTTCTCTGGTATATTTAGCAGTAAATTACCTAAGAATAAGTGCTAAATGGAGCTTATTCACTGGGCGGCACAGGTCCCTCGCCCAGAAATAGATTTTTCCTACGTCAAAATCCCTTATATATATACTTCACGAGAACCATATACAGATCTTGGACTCTAACGTCCCCGGCCATGACCTCAAGATGAATTTGATGAGACAGGGAGGCAGCTAGTCTCTCCTTAGTCTCCTGCTCCCGACGGAGAAGGTGGTCGTTCAGCTACGGAAGATCTTCGTTGAACTGACGTCCAGCCACGTCAGGGTCCAGTTTCCCGACCGTGAAAGTAAACTGGATGTCTTTCCAGAATCTGTCGTCGGAGGGAGAGAGGCCTACACTCCTCCAGGGTAGGGCAGGGCTTTCCTTCCTCCGCCGCCTTCATGACCGCATGGATGGCCTTTTCTACGAAGGGAAAGGTCGCAGAAGAGGGAGCAAGAAAGGACAGGTTCTTCTTACTCAATGCCGGCATTTTAGAGTTGGTAAAACCGCGACTCCTAAGGCACTCTGCCAGTGGCTTGGGCTTTTGAGTGATCAAACACGATCACCTCTTTGGGTTCAGTCTCCTCCTTGGAGGCCGGTTCGGACCTGAGTCGGACCTAACAGTCCGGGTAAGCCTCAAAGTTAGGGAAGAATTCCACTTCTTCCAAAAGGATGGACCCTAACTTGTCGTTGATGAAGGTTTTTCCCGTCGTAATTGGCATATGCTCAGCGTACCTCCAGGGGTTAGACTCCGAGCAAGAGGGAAGGTCCTTAACCGAGATCTTCTTCGGTTGCTTCCATCCCATCAAACGACTTGTGAGCTCCGCTAAATGCTTATTGAGCTTCTCATCCATCAGTGCCACCAATACCCGGATGGCATCTTCGGTGGCGGGTAGCAGGGGCTGCGAGGCGGCGGAGGTGGAGGGGACTGGCTCCTCGACCACTACAGGGGCTGCCGGAGGTGGTGGGGCGACCTCGCCCTCCGAATCAGGGTACTCCACCTGATCCTCTTCTTCCTCCGGATTCTCACCCATGAGGGTCCTCTCGGTGCTGTCGGACACGTCCGACATCTTCTCCACCTCGTCCAGACGACACTTGCTAAGCGTGGTCTCGATGTCGGGCTCAACAGTCAGTTGAACCAAGGGGATCTGATCCTGGGGAACCACAGAATCTGTTGACGCTTTTGGGAAAAGCATGGCCCTCATCTTCTCATTGGGGAGATACGGCCCGGTGGCGTTCTTCTGGAAACCGCGCACCCACTTGCGCAGATTCTCTCGAGCATTGTTCCTGGCCTCCGCGGACGGAGGGTTGTCGAACGCCTCATCAAGGAGGCCTTTGCAGATTGAGCAGGACTGTGGATCCCAATATTTAAGGTTGCCCTTTTTCGCTGTACATGGGGGCGTGGGTCCGGCACGCGTTATGCCCGTAGAAGTCCGGGCGGCGAACTCCGCAGAAGGAGCTCTCACACTTCAGGTTCTCCTCCTTTCCCGAAGAAGGCGAGGCAGAAGGTTGAGACATGGCGAAGGATGCACAAGATAAACGATGATCACTGGGAACAAACAAACGATGTTGGAAGCTACCAGACGAGGAATGAGGACGGACGTGACGTCACACAGTATGGCGGACGGTTTGTTTACGTTGCGAATACCGTAACAGTAACGAAGAAAGGGTAACTTTGGAACGGCTCCTCAGTTACCTCACCACCTTTCCCCCTCGAAGCATAAACGCTAGGTGGGGTGCAGATAGCCATGTGGCGTGTTAATGCATGCGTCCCCTGTTGATATACGATATCCTAGAGGGAAGCCTTTAGGGTACTCGCACCAGAAGTTAGAATTCTGTGAAACCTTTAGTTTAATTCTCTGGGAATATTTATGGTAGTCATATATACTGTACCTAAAGGAAGCTACTGAAGGAACCTTCCATCAGGACGACATGGCCATCTCACCCAAAAATAGATTTTTCGCTTCGCTAAAAATCCGTTATATATATAGTATATAATTTGATATTTTGTTAGGTTGTGGTGTATTTATTTTGTATGCTATTAGTTTTCAGTTTTTATGATTTGTACATCACTGGTCTTAGTTTTAGGGAATATAAACTTAAGAACATTAGCAAGTTTAGATATCCTTTCTGTTTTAGATTCCAGTTGCCAATAATGTGACTTTGTCATTAAGTTTGATTCATGGGTGCCGGGTTTGTTGTATTTACATCCCGTCAAATCACTGGGTAAATACCCTGGAAGTGTATTTGTTTAAATGGAACTGTCAATGATAGGAAGAAAACCATTTAAGTGTTTCATTTTCATAATAGCATAGGTAATTCAGTACCAAGCCATGTGAATCAAAAGCCGAATCCACCAGTAACTAGCACCAGAACCACCCCTGAAAACAGTACTTAACATAGAAAGCAAAATCCTCCCATGCATATACTGTACCAAACTTCTAAAAGAATAGGCCTCAAGAACCATATATCTGAAAGCACGGTACTGAAGCATTAAATGCATGTGCATGGACCATAACATCGGAACTGAGAGTCAATAGATAAGGTCCCTAACCATTAATATCTAAGAATGAGTATTGGTTGCATACTCACAAAATTGAGAGCATCATACTTTACATGGTGATAGAAAATTGTTTCAACTCTTGGCAAAGATACTGAGAACATTACCAAGGTACCTACACCAAAAAGTAACTTGAGAGTCCAATTAGAAAATATTTTAACCTAACATAAAACCATTGTACAAGTCTTAGAACTCTTACCATTAAAAAGGGCTATATCCTAGACAAAAAATGTCTCAAATCACTCAGTGTTCAATATTCCAATTTTACTATTCTTCTATTATAGCAGAATAGTCACAAAGGATATGGTCACTAAAAATATGAAGTATCTATATATTAATAAACTGCCAAAAACAAAAAAAAAGACACTAGAAATTTTTCAGCAGCCAACATATGGTCAGAACTCAGCCGTTACATCCATACTTTGCTGTGGCTGAAGTTAAAGTGAATAGGTTATGTCATGAGAATGGGGGATAACCACCACCACTTTCATACATACAGTACCAACAATTATGTATTAGGTACCTTATCACCATTTCAAGCTCATACTGAAGACAGTCCTATATCAAAGGGGGAAAGTTTGGATTCCCTTAAGGGTAGAAACAAATTGAGATCTACACCATCATCATCAATATCATTATTTTCATTGTTATCATAACCATTATCATTATTAGGTACCATCAAGTTAAAAAGGTTTAGTATGGAGGGGCTGAAAATATCAATAAACTACATATCAAACAGTAACCAACTATAATCAATAGCCTGTTAATTATACCACAAAAACATAAGATGTAGAAGGAACTTTTACTTACAGGTTACCAAAAATAATATGAAGCACAGAAAATTTGATGGTTGCTATAAGAACAAACTTTGCTCACAGTATGCATGAATATATCATTAGAAAAATAGAAATCTTGAATTTGAATTTTGTCCTCATTCCTAATCAGCATTACCAATAATCATAAAAATGGTTCCCTCTATGAATTCTTGAATTATCTTCAGATAATGTGTCTGGAGCAACAAATTATATGAATTAAGGCAAACACAGAATAGATATCAGTAACCAAAAAGGAAATCTTACTTCATCTTAAATTCATAGTTTTTGTGCTCCTCTTCTTCTCGAGTAGTGGTCTCTTGCTTGATTTCTTTTATAACTCGTTCAATCTCTTTGTCACGCTGTCTCTTTAGTCTTTCTCTAAGCTCTTTTTCTGACTGAATACGTGCTTCATTGTGCTCCTTCATAAAAACAGCTCGCCATTCACTGCGACTTTGTTCGTCTTCACGGCGGATGGAAATGAGTTCTTCCTAATGGGCAAAAGACATTTTGATGTAAAATTTGATAACTGAAATATACATGGAAATAGAGGTTTACTTTACTTCATTCAAAAACTTATTCAATTCTATGCCTCATTATCAATAGCTTTAACATAATCATAAGATTCCTCCTTTCAAGATTCAAGTCTATCTCTTCCATTGAACCAATTTCTTGTTCATATCATACTTTTTCTTACCCTGTATTAATGGGCTAGATATGAGAAATTGGTAACATGTCTCAATGGCATTTACCTTTGAAAACAAGAAAAAATCAAATTGAAAATCTAAATTCCTCATGACAAAACAAATGAATTAAACCATTCTTAGAGAGAAATATATTGGGTCTGGTAAAGTTAAACGTATCCATAAAAGTAAATAAAATAACATTGATATTCAACTACAGAAAACAATGCAGTTTACAATAATACCCTCAATGCTTACTCCTTTTAGAACATGGAGTTATAACAAAATAATACTATAAGTAGTCTGCCCTCCTAATTCACACATTATATCCAGCCCACGAAAAAGGCACCATTTGAAAAAAAGAAATGAGTTGGCCAGAAAGAAAAAAACATGATACAAATAGATTACTATCCATCCTCCCACAGCCAGGAGAAACTACTGTTTCATACCCTTCTCCCATCATTAGAATTATGGGTTTAAAGATAGGGAAAATTATGTTAATAATCATACAAAAACTAATACAAAATGGAAGGTATAGTTGGGTATAACCTTATGGTTTCAGTTTATATAAGCTTTCTTTTAAAAAATCACAATTTTATGTTAACAAACAAGGTACTGTATCAGATTATTGGAAAATTTATATAGACTTTAACGTCTTTATTTCTTAACCTAAAATCATGAACTAGTTTTCTTTTTGGAAAAAAACTCTAAATTTATCATAAACTACGAAAAATCAAATTCCTTAAAACTTTCTTCCAAATTATTTTCATTCATAATTAGCAAATGCACATTTTTTATTATTTACCATGATATTCTAAACATGAAAGGTCATGAGACTTCAATGGCTGCACTCTCTTCCTTGAGGATATCTGCTACCCCCTGCCTGATAATTACCTCTGTACTGGCTCTGAACCGCACATGATTCATACACACTTATATACTGTAATGGTTTTGCTTTTTATCTTATTACTCACTCTTCCTTGCACTGTTAATAAACAAACCTTCTGTATAAACCTGATAGGTCATGCTTAATTTTGTTTTAATTTTTGTGACATTCTTGCTTGCAAGTCCTGGTATTTAAGCTCAATGTCAGTTGAATAAAGTTGAGTTGTATTCACCTCACCTCTCAGTTAACACCTAACTGGCACCTCACACATTGGTGACCACCGGAGTGTTCAGTTCCCTCCCGCCTTCCCCTTCTCTGCAGTGTCTTACTGTTTGATGATGCTGCCCTCCGACCCTAACTCTTCTATCAACACCACCCCAATGAAACTACTGCCCTTCGCCAGTACAAAGGCATTCGCGTGACTCGCTCAAGCCCCAAAGCAGACTATTTTCTCGCGGCAATCCCTGAGGACACTTTCCTGGAAATCTCAGATTGGCTTTGTGATCAAGGGGACACCCCAGTAGTGTACAACACCTTCAAAATGTACCTCCTAGAGCAGTACTCACCATCGCCAGCCAACTGTATAGCAAAATTTTTTCAGATCTCTCAAAAACTGTTAGGGGACCAAAAGGCTTCGCTCGCCTTCAGAGAAATGACTAGCATCACTCGCCTGCATCCTGCCACAGACGGTCTTTTTGATGAAGTGAATCTACTTCGTGCCATTTGGGTACGGCGCCTAGCCGAACCTGTACACGCTGCCATACCCGGTATTGATAATTTGCCTGTGAAGGACCTGACAACCAAAGGAAATGCCCTTATGGACTGCCACTTCATTTTCAAGATCTTCATCAATGCCTCCACTCCTGATGAAGAAGAAAACTATTCTACATCGACCAACTGACATGAATGCGGTAAGACATAGACGCCCACCCCTGACGTGTTGGAGCGGCGACAAAGCCACCCACCACCCACACATACGAACCCTTGCTAACGCCACAATCAATGACCTCTCTAGGCACTTACTGATGCCCCTCATCTGCAATTATGTTACTACCACTCCAGATTCAGGGCTGCTGCGAAGAAATGTGTGGATGGTTGTCAGTGGCCAAAAAATGTTTAAGTAGGCCATCGCTTGTGGCGGTGACCTCCCGTCAAAAAACTTTTATTTTTACCTGATGCCGGTACGGGCGTGCGATTTTTGGTAGACACGGGTGCTTGCCAATCTCTTTTGCCAAGGTCACTCTCCAGAAGACAACGTAGTCTAAGTCTGCTGACGTCTGCCTGGTAGCTGCCAATGGTTCTGCGAAACCCACTCACGGTTATGAAACCCATACATTATTGCTTGTAAGCGGCAAATATTATTGTTAGTTTCTTGTTGTTGACGTCACATTGCCAATCCTCGGTGCGGATTTCCTCTCACATTTCCTCCTCCAGGTTGGTGTCGCTCACCGACGAGTAGTCAATTAGGACTCATACTCCACGACACCTCTCCAACCCGCCCTCTACGACCTCACTTTCCACATCAGTGCACCGATGGATGCCTTCGCCCACCTTGTCACGTCGTACCTGGAAGTTGCCCGTCCAGAACTTCATCAAACGCCCACGGTTCCCGCAAAACACGGTATTTATCACCATATCAAGACGATGGGATCCCAAGTGTTCACCAGATTCAGGCATCTGGCACCAGATCATTTGGCAGCAGCTAAACAAACATTTGTCTTAATGGAAGAAATGGATATTTGCCAAAAGGCCTCAATCCCATGGTCGTCACCCTTACACATAATTCTGAAGAAAGATTTCTAGCTGTGTCCATGTGGGGATTACTGGTGCCTGAACATGCAGACAAAACAGGATCAATACATTGCTGACATGACCTGATAATTGCACAAACCAAAGGTTTTCTCCATGCTTGACCTCCTGAAGGGGTACTACCAGGTGTCCATAATGCCGTAAGACACCCCCTAAGACCGCCATCACCACCCCTTTCGGTACCTACACTTTTAATTACTCCTGTTTTGGCCTTCGTAATACTAGGGCCATTTTTCAACGCCTCATGGATGGCATCTTAGGGGACCTCCCCTTCTGTGTAAGTTACATGGACGACATACTTGTGTTCTCTTCCTCCAAAGAGGAACACCTCCGTCACCTTCACATTGTGCTCAACTGCCTACAACAGAACGACGTTGTGGTCTGGTACCACAAGTGCACCTTTCGCGCCAACAAAGTATCGTTCTTAGGGCATCGCATCACTCCTGAAGGAAAGCTACAATTACTGTTAGCATGATAAAGACACATCATGTCCAAGAATTTTGGCAAGGATGAACCTGCCATTCTCATCTCGAGCCTCAAACAGATATCTATTTCTTTCACTACTATATGAGGGGCATTCAGTCAACATATGCCTCACTGTCAAGGGTACCAATCAGTCGTCGCAATATGGCTGGTATACAGATATTCATGTGTCAACCGAGTGTGACCAATGCAGAGACGACAAAGAGTAGTCTCCCACTTTCTGGACATCATGTTATACTTCCAGGGGTATATAAAATTTGTTATTTCTAGCACATTATTTTCAACTAAATCATCCCAATGCTGTTGCCAATTATTAGAAATCAAATTCTTAATGTTGGGTAAACAATCATCACAAAGAATGGGAAACTTTTGTCACAATTCAGCTACAGCATTCTTTGCCAGTAGATCTGGCTTCTTGTTCCCAGACAAACGTACGTGAGCTGGAACCAAACAAAATTGAACTATCATACCTCTCAGTCCAGTAATAAAATGCCATTCTAAAATCTTTAAAACTAAAGGGTTACTGGAATTAAAAACTTCTAAAGCTTGAAGGACACTCCTTGCATCACTAAAAATGGTAAAATTACCTCCCTTTTCCAACTATTTTTTCAACAACGATTAGTATGCCATATAGTTTGGCACTAGATATGGAAGCTGTTAGAGAAAATGCACCTCTACAATTACAAGCATTACTATATACTCCAAATCCAACGCCAGCATCGGATTTAAAGCCATCAGTTTATAAAAAAGTTGATTCCTTAAGTTCTGCAACATATTCCATAAACAGAGACCTGACTTCTAAGTCAGTCACATTCTTTCTAACTCCAATAAAATATTTACAAAAAGATACCTCTGAGGGGATTTTAGGTGTAACTCAAAGTATGTTGAGTGCCTTACAAGACTTGCAGTCTGACAGGCGAAAGAATTAGGAGGTCTTTGCAAACTAAAACAATACCGAATAATAGAAGGATTTCGGTAATGGTCTAACAGTAGTTCTCCAGCGACAACAAGGAGGCTTGGAATAGGTGAAGTTCTAAATGCTACTGTTGCCAATCTGATACCAGTATGGTGTATAGAATCTAAAATTTTTAATCGTCTTGGAGTGGCTGAAGAGTATATTTCACATCCATAAATAATTTTTGAAAAAATTAAGGCCTTGTAAAACTTTAAAATAGTTGTGCAGTTTGCACCCCATGATGTATGATAAAACTTTTAGAAGCTTCAAGTATTAAGACATTTTACTTTTAAGGATTTTAAGTGAGGAACCCATGTCAACCTACACTTAAATATCAAACCTAAAAACCTAGCTTCACTTACACATAGAATCTGTTGACATTTGATGCACGTAAAGGGTCTGAATGTAATCCCCGAATACAACAGAAATGAACAACAGTAGTTTTGCTTGTCGAAAACTTGAACCCATTCATATCAGCCCAATGAATAATTTTTTTCAATTTCAAGATGTGGTTTTCTCTTAACTATTGCCATTCTAGCTCCAGCAAATGATATGGAGAGCTCACCTACAAATAGTGTTGAGAGAATATCTTGGGGAATGACAGAGGATATCCCGTTAATAGCTAGTGCAAATAGGGTTACACTTAGCACACTACTCTGAGAAACTCCTTCTTCCTGACATTTCCTCACTGATAGTTTCCCCCACCCTCACTTGGAAAAATCTATGTGAAATAAATGATTGAATGAACAATAGTAGCTCTCCTCGTTATCACAAATTATGAATGGTTTTAAGTATAGTACCATATCTCCATAACTTTTCAAGGTAAAAAGATTGTTACATTATCATTATTATTATTATTATTATTATTATTATTATTATTAATTGCTAAACTACAACCCTATTTGGAAAAGCCTGCCTCTGCTGAAGAAGTTCCACTGTAGAGCTTAGATCCTTTTCCTTGGAGAAATGGTTCATGCTTAAGGCTTCCTTTGAAAAGTCTTGCCTAACCTGTAAATTAGGTACCGGGCTGGGATGGTCCTCATCCTCAGGGTATTGGTGCACTCACCTCCTGCTGCCCTGAGGAGGGCATCATAGGGATCTTTCCCTCAAGACTGTCTCTCTTCTCTACTTTGACAAGAGAACATGAGAAGAGGCTCTTTTGCACTGAGCAGATTAGGCTACGCTAGAAAAGAGCTTCGTGCAATCTTGCCTATCTTAGAAATTAAGTACCAGGATGGAATAGTCCTCATCCTCAGTGTACTGGCACATGAACCTCCTGCCATCTTGAGGAGGACTTCATAGGGATCTTTTCCTCATGACTATCTCTCTTCTCTCCATCATCAAGAGTAGGTGAGTTTCAGGCTATGCATCAAGTCAACTTAAGAGGGAAGGGGTTCTGTTGCCTTTATCATCTCACAGACTAAGTGACAAAGACCCAATACCAGTCAGTCTCAAAAACTAGTTTGGGTCCTTCTCAATCCTATCCCTCCATTTAAGTTAGAACAAATATTCTTGGTGTCATGTGAGGGTCCAGCAGCATTACTCGAGGTGGACTTGACACCTCACTCATGAGTGTCGCACCCTTCTCATTACCCACAACGGGAAAATGAAGGAAGTATCTAGATACTGATCCCTCTGACTTGGTGAGACTGCTTACTTGAAAATGTGACTTTGGTCAGTGCATACCTATGCCATTTCAAGGAAAAACTCACAAGCCTAGCTCTGTTAGTAGCCTTCCAGTTTACCTGTAGTTATACTTAGTGCTAAATGATGGGTCTGAAGGTTTCAGACCACCTTTGCACCCCTGTACTTTACAAACATTACTTGCAGGCCATGTGACCACTTTCCTTGAGTCCTAATGAAGTTATTCAATAGTTGTGTAATAATCCAGGGTCCTCACTGGACTAGTATGCATCTCATCTAAAGGTAACACATTCAGCATAAGTCTCAAGGAGAGGTAAAGTGACTAGCTCTTTTCATTTTTTCTTGTTCCCATCTCAAAGAGAGGCAGCAACCTTTACACATCTGATGCTGGTGAGTTACCTGACAGAGCACCTGTCTAGCAGGCTACTACTACCAAGAAGCAACTCCTCCATCTTCCTGGCAAGGGAAAGGGTTGGTCTGTGTCCTAACAAACATTTCTCGTTAGTGATTTAATGGCTGTTCCATCACTGCTGTAGACATACCCCTATTTTCAAGGACTAAAGTTTGTACAGCTATCTAAAATGTAAATGACTTAAAATAATTCATATTATAACTATATGAGTATCAACTTTTCATTGAGAGAGAGAGAGAGAGAGAGAGAGAGAGAGAGAGAGAGAGAGAGAGAGAGAGAGAGAGAGAGAGAGAGAGAGAGAGAGAGAGAGTTACAAGAATTTTGGATGTCTTAAAGACCTTTTAGTCCATCCATGGAGACTCCATTTCCTCTTTGGTAGAGAGATTTAGTTTGAGCATTTAGAGAGTTCTTAATATCTTGTCTAACTCGAGAGAGAGAGAGAGAGAGAGAGAGAGAGAGAGAGAGAGAGAGAGAGAGAGAGATTGCTTTTATTGATATCATCTTGTACTGTACTTGTTCAAACTTGTAGCAAATGTTTTTGTGTTGAACAGGCTGACATAAGTCTCTTTTTATATTTTATAAATGAAAGATGTTTTAATGTTGTTACTGTTCTTAACCCCTTCAATACGAGGCAGCGGATTCGCTACTCAAGCTTTGTACGAACTTTGTCATCATTGGATATACTTCCTCACTTACTCTATAATAAGCTACATTTCCATGTTTATTTGTTTTAATGCTGATTACAGAATAAATATTTTTAAAATTTGCTTCATTTTCCATTGTATTTCACTAAAATCAACTGAAATATGGTTTCATTCATTCTGAAGTGATTATAGAATAAATTTCAGAGTTTGTTTTAGATAATTTTCTCTAAAATAATGGTAAAGCACTGTGATTTTAGGAGTAAAAAAATATATTCATTAAGGTGACCATGATATTGCATAATTCCATGATAAATAACCATCAAAAGATATCAAACTACTCGTCAGTAATAATGGGCTTTACGCTGTACAGAAATGTAATGAAAATATTCATTTGTTTCCTTATACACAAGAATTATTCTATAATGTATAATTTATAAGGTATACAATAAATAAAAAATTTATTACAAAAAAAACATACTTCTGGCCCCATAAGAGAGAGAGAGAGAGAGAGAGAGAGAGAGAGAGAGAGAGAGAGAGAGAGAGAGAGAGAGAGAGAGAGAGAGAGAGAGGTTTTTCTGTCATTCCATCTTGCGTGTTACTGTTAATATTAACTGGATCATTCTTGTTTTGGGTATTTCAGGGGCTTGGCTGTAGAACCATGACAAATACAGCTTAGAATGGCAATAAATGGAAAAAATAACAGTAGGCTAACTTTTACTCGTGAAAACAATGAACAATAATAATATGAAATATATTAGACATGAAATTGACAAATTCGAAGATAATTTGTATTTTTCCTAACCATACAAACCTTAGCTATTTACATTGGGTTTACCTTTTAGCGCAGCTGAAATGGCGAGCCATTAGAATTTAACGAGGGTGTATTACCCCCGCGCTAGTTAGCGGGGGGGTAGGGGAGTGGTAGCTAGCTACCCCTCGCCCCCCTCACACACCGGTGAAGCTCACTTTCACTTAGAGGTAGGACTTGTCTTGGGGGACAGGGCTGGCGGGCAAATATGTGTAAATAGCTAAGGTTTGTATGGTTAGGAAAAATACAAATTATCTTCGAATTTGTCATTTGTTCCGTAACCGAAATACAAACCACGCTATTTACATTGGGTGACTTACCCCTTAGGTGGGGTGGAAAGTCCCCAGCCATACTGGCTTTGGCTTTACCCGGGGACTCAGAATCCGAGTGAGTCGCACTCGAGAAAAGGAGTCCCTTCACCTCACAAGGTCCTTGCTCCGCAAGGAACCGTGTGGCCTACATAAGCTTGTGTGTGAAGGAAGAAGTGTGACCCGTCCTAGGCAGTTGACCTGGAGTTCCAGAAGGAACTCTGGGTTAGGACGTTCCCAATACCACCTCGTCAGGGTATGGGGGACGCGACAGTATTGACTCAATACTCGGAACACAAGGAAGCATGGTTTACCTGCAGAGGTTCGAGGTCAGCTATGCAGACACCAGGATGCTGCTTCCCCGTAGAGGGGATGATGAAGAAAGAAGTAAGGGCCAGACATACTTCTTTCGTTCATGCAGACTAAAACCTGATAACAATGCCCTCAACCTTCTGCTACCTGTCCAAAAAGGAGCCTGAGGTTAGACCAGCTGTTGTGTAGCCACCACAGAGCGATAGAAAACGTATCGAAACTCCTGTGGGTCACGCCCTGCAGGAAGCGGGCTGCGAAGGTCATTAGACGCTTCCAGACTCCAGCTTGTAGCACCTGCGTCACAGAGTAGTATTACTCAAAGGCGAGGGACGTTGCGATGTATCCGACATCGTGCTGTAGGGCGACGTGACGGGGGAGGGTCTGGAGACAGGTCGAGATGAATGTCCTTGAGTCCGAGCTGAAGAGGTATACTGGTGACTCTCCCCCGTGTCCTTCTTGTGCTCCCAAACCGGCTGCAACTGAGGACAAACTGCAGCTGTTCCCAAAGCTAACCTCTCGATTCCTTTACTGGCAAGAAGGAGAAGGTTTTGGGACATCAGATACAGAATGGAGACTCGAAATCTTGAAGGAATTGGACCGAAGGGCCGGGACCCCAAGATTCTGAGTCTGGCCAACAACTCAGGAGCAAACCTGAATGTTGCTTTCCCCCATTCCTTAGAAAGGGCGGAGTCGTACGAGACCAAGAAGATTGCTTACACACTGGCCGCGGCCAGGGTGAGCAGGAGACCCAAGACGGAATACAATCAGAGGCCTGACGTAAAGGGTCTTGAGAAGATCTCTTAAGGGACTAAAAAGTCCGAGCCATGCTCCAAGTTGGAGGTCTCACTCCGACTAGGGCAGGGACGTTCGTAGCTTCGCATGAGCGAGGAAAGGTCCAGCGGGAAGGGAAAAGTTATTCCTTTAAGCCTGAAGGTCAGGGAAAGGCTGAGCGACAGGCTTCATTGCCGAGAGCGGAAAGGAGTTTCCTCCCGCCGAAAGGCAGTAAGATCGTTATTGCTGGAGAAGAGGCCTCAAGGGAAGAGGTATATCTCCCACGACACCAACCACCAAAGACTCTTCACTTCGCCTGGAAGACCCCTGCGGATGACTATCGCAGATAACGCGACCTCCGTCCCGCGACTGTAGCGGGTTGTCTCTTCTTGAGGAGGAGGCGTAGTGTCTCCAGGCATGAAGCCGAAGCGACGCCCCGGCTCGTGAAAGATGTTGCAGTGTGGTTGCTTGAGTAGCCTGTGCCGTGGGAGAAGCTCTCCCGGGAGTTCCGTCAGGGGAAGCAGAGGGTCCAGAAACCGTTCTGCGCATAGTCCCAGTGGAGCTCTCAGGGCCATTGAAAGGTTGACAGACAACCTTGTCTTGTTGAGACCCATTCTCAACAGACAACAAAGGAGGGAAGACGCAGGCGTCGATGTTGTCCCACCATCACCGGAATGCATCTTGGGGGGAAGAACAGCGGAAGCTTGAGGTTCCAAGCTGTCGCGATCAGGTCCCTCAGACCAGGACTTGCTGGTTACTCAAGGCCAAAGACCCCAGGCACACTCTCTCTACGAGGCTCTGCTCGGATAGTCGGAGAGAACATTCCTCTGCCTGGGAGAGCCGATGGTGGTATTGAGAGTATCTCAATCATCTCGGTATCTCTACTGCAAGATGTGAAGGTGTGAAAATGCGTCCCCTGCTGGTTAGAACACGCCAGAATCATGAAGTCGACGCGCACGGAGTGACTCGGCAGGAGCTGTAGTATCTGTAGAGGGGCCAGACTACGGCCCCTAAGCCTGCCTGAATGATGGAGAGGTATCCTTCAGTTCCTGACCATAGGCCTGGACCGGAACATGCCCCCCCCCCCCCCTTTTCTTTGACTAGTCCGAGAACAGCATCAAAAATGTGGGTAAAGGACGAGAATATCCACTCCCATCAAGAGGTTCCATAGGTCAACACCCATTGCAGGTCTAATCGTTCCGCTGGTCCCATAGGGGCCAGAAAGTCCGGTTAACCGTTGCTTGAAACCACCGGAACTTGGACCGCCCCACATGGAACTTATCCTGAGGCGACCGTTCGGAACTATAGACGGGTCAATGAGGAAAAGACAACTAGGAAACGTTCCAAGGTAGGGCTGAAAGCTCTGCTTGACTGAGAACAGGTACTGCGACTCCTCTCAGCCTTGCCACAGTCAACTGAAGGGAAGGCTCGGAGGAGGTGGCAACAGAATCTGGCGTCCCCAGGAGGTCACCCATCCAAGTACCGACCAGAACCGACGTTGCTTAACCTCGCTGGACGGACGAGAAGCGGGGTTTCCAACGTGGAAAGGCCGTTGACTCAATATCAAGGGTAGATACTCCAGATGTCGAGGCAGAAGAAGAGAAGGCTCCTAGCAAAATACCATGAAACCCCCCCTCATGGTAAGCATCCGGAAGCTTGTCCCAGCGCTGAAGAAGGTCGAACCCGAGCCTACCGGAGTTGACCAGACCTCCAAAAGCGAAGGAGGCGGAAGCCTGCACCTGAGCGGCCATGAGGAAAGCAGGGAGAGTTCTCTGGGGAAAAAAACCTGCGATGCCACGGCAGGATCGCCACACTGCATCTTAAGCAGGAATACCTGCAGTCTAGGCTGAATTCCACAAGCTTCCTAGAAGATGGATGGAATGGAAACTGAAAGTACCCGTCCTTCCGATCCAGGGTCTAAGGAGTCCTGTCGCCTCGTTACCAGTCTGATCGATTCTGCTGTTCCACGCTGGACGAAGTTTGTTCGACAAACTTGATCAGGGCTGAGAGGTCGACTACGGAACTCCCGTCTCAGATACTTCCCTACAAGAAAGGATCAACTGAAGAAGCCAGGGGTGAAGCCGTCGATGATCCTATGGAGGACCTTCTCCTAAGGTATGGATCATTCTGCCCAAACGGGCAAACTCTTGCCGACCTTATGGCATAGAGGTTCAGAGACACTGAATTCGCTGACAGAGACAGCAGGCGCGATATCCTTGGCTGATCACAGAGATCGTGCAGGAATGGGCATCGGGAAGCTGTCGTCCGGATGAATAACCTTAGGCATCCTCCCAGCGTGAAACCTGCAAGGGGGGGGGTGCCAATCCTAGAGTTCGTGAACTCTGCCGCTCCCTCTAGGACTATGCCCCCCACGGGGGAGCCTCCCGTGCCATCTGTTCCTGACAGAAGGGAACTGCAATTGGACACCTTGTCTCAGTTGTCGTAGCCGGTCCGATAACTTAGGCCGACGTGGCTGAAAGAAAGAGGCGCTGGAGCCCTGCAGAGTCTGGAAGAAAGCGCCTTGGAGGAGTGAAAACAGAAGTCGACTTCCTCCGCACAGCCGCTGTCTAAGTCTCTGTCCTTGGGCACAAACAAACTCTTCTCAAGGATGGAAGGGTGTCTGAGGTTGTCGACATCCACGGATGAGACACCCGAAAGGAAGCACTCGGTCATTGCGTCCAGATGGTCCAACATCAAGCTTGCCTGCAAGTTCGATACTTGACGACGAAACGCCAAGGTGCTTGAGCCCGAGAGGAGGAAAGTACCCATGACCTTCCTGTAGCTTCCTTGAACCAAACCTCAGGTCGTAACCGAGGAGGGAAAGGACCTGGTAAGCCCCTTTCACGAGATGGAGAAGAGGAAGGGGTAAACAGTCACCCCTTGGCCGATGGAGAAAACTCGAACGGAAAGCCCCCCGCCAAAGATCCTTCCAGGGAATGACGGGGAAGGGCTAACCCAGGTTCTGGAAA
>NC_090752.1:36825874-37018374 GCF_036898095.1 Palaemon carinicauda
TGCAGATAAGGAGGGCATACTGGTCCTTGTTATTACCTATATAATGAGAATAATTTTCTCTTAAAACAGACAGTTTATGTATGCGATGTTCCTATTAAAAATTACATACCTCATGTTTGCGAATTTGGACTCTCAGATTTTCTTGTAGTTGTTCAAGTAATTGATCCTTTTCTTTATTAACATCTTTGATAGCTGCACAATGGTCAGCACGCAATTTCTCTTCATTGCGATGTCGTTCTTCAATCAGAGCCTTTATATCTTGCTCATGCTGCTTACGAAGAGCCTCCATTCTGCTAAGACAATGCTGTTCACACTGTCGAATTTCTAATTCTAATCTGTAGGGAAAGAGGGCAAATTAAGTCATTCTTTTCTAGTCCAAAATAATTTGAACCTCTTATTTTATTCACACTATGCCTCCTATAATGTTTAAATTTTAATTGGAAATAGAATTATCAATACAAACAAGAAATCTTGCGTATTTCTCTCTGTAAAAAGAAAAAATTTAATGATTACAAAGAAGAGAGCTCTTTCAGTAAAAACTTACAGTAATCTTAATAAGTAATTACTAGTTTAATATTTACCTAGTAGTCACATAGTTAATGTCTACAAAGCATTAGCTTCAAAACCTTTAAACAGAAAGGTTTATCTTGATTGAATAGGTTTAGGAACGAGGTAGGGAGGTTGAGAACGGGTGTGAGAAATGAATGTGGTGAGGTGGTCATCTTTTATAGGTGATGCATGCAAGAGTTGATGGGAGAAGTGCAAGAAGAAAGTTAAAATTTTGGTGGAGGGATGGAATGAAGGAAGCCATAGGTGACAGTAAGATAGATGTGAGAGAGGCAAAAGAGCATGCTAGGAATGAAAATGAATGGCAAGCGATTGTGATACAGTTTCGTGACTTCCTGTGACTTTCAGTTATCAAATTAACATTTTTTACAAAGAAATTAACTATTTTGATACTTCTGGGGCACACTAATTATACAGTATCTACACAGCGGAAGTTTTCAATGTTAAACAAATTTTTGTTTAAACACACACACACACACATATATATATATATATATATATATATATATATATATATATATATATATATACACATTTATACCCAGTTACACAGTACCTTCATATACATTTGTAGCTTGTAGCTAATAGAGACGAAGAGATTGTGAGGGCTAACAGTTAGGTAGACTTGCTAGACCACCCAGTGGACTATGCTTCAAGAGGTGCTTGGTTCATCAAGCCTGTGGGTCTCAGGAGAGGAAGGTGAATATATATATATATATATATATATATATATATATATATATATATATATATATATATATATATATATATATATATATATATATATATATATATACAGTATATGTATATATATATATATATATATATATATATATATATATATATATATATATATATATACAGTATATATATATATATATATATATATATATATATATATATATATATATATATATATATATATATATATGTATATATATACAGTATATATATATTCACCTTCCTCTCCTGAGACCCACAGGCTTGATGAACAAAGCACCTCTTGAAGCATAGTCTACTGGGTGGTCTAGCAAGTCTACCTAACTGTTAGCCCTCAAAATCTCTTCGTCTCTATTAGCTACAAGCTACAAATGTATATGAAGGTACTGTATACAGGGAAATCATGGATGTTATGAGGTGTTACAAGGAGGTCTTGGATGAGAAGAGGATCCAATCCTGCCACACAGACCTGTGTATCTACTTTAAAAAAGTAGAGATTTCTGAACCTGAACCTCAACCCTCTAACAATGCAACTTCTCCACCATCACCTCCAGCACCTCATCCTGACTCTCCAGCTCCTCTTCCAGCTTCTACAGCACCTAACCCAGCATCTCATCCTAATGATCCAGCCTCTCCAGCACCTAATACAGTATCTCAACCTGACTCTCCAGCATCTCCTCCAGACTCTTCAGATCCTCTTTCAGTTTCTCATCATAGCTCTCCAGCATCTCATCCTGACTCTCCAGCATCTCCTCCTGATGATCCAGCTTCTCCAGCACCTATTCCAGCATCTCATCCAGACTCCAGCTTCTTCAACACCTCATCCAGACTCTCCAGCATCTCACCCTGACTCTTCAGCTCCTCTTTCAATTTCTCATCCTGGCTCTCCAGCATCTCATCCTGACTCTCCAGCATCTCATCCTGACTCTCCAGCTCCTCTTCCAGCTTCTACAGCACCTAACACAGCATCTCATCCTGATGATCCAGCTTCTCCAGCACCTAATACAGTATCTCAGCCTGACTCTCCAGCATCTCCTCCTGACTCTCCAGCTCCTCTTCTAGCTTCTCCAGCACCTAATACAACATCTCTCCTTGATGATCCAGCTTCTCCAGCATCTCATCCTGACTCTCCAGCATCTCACCCTGACTCTTCAGATCCTCTTTCAGTTTCTCATCCTGGCTCTCCAGCATCTCACCCTGACTCTCCAGCATCTCCTCCAGATGATCCAGCTTCTCCAGCACCTATTCCAGCATCTCAACCAGACTCTCCAGCTTCTTCAACACCTCATCCAGACTCTCCAGCATCTCACCCTGACTCTTCAGCTCCTCTTTCAATTTCTCATCCTGGCTCTCCAGCATCTCATCCTGACTCTCCAGCTCCTCTTCCAGCTTCTACAGCACCTAACACAGCATCTCATCCTGATGATCCAGCTTCTCCAGCACCTAATACAGTATCTCAGCCTGACTCTCCAGCATCTCCTCCTGACTCTCCAGCTCCTCTTCTAGCTTCTCCAGCACCTAATACAACATCTCTCCCTGATGATCCAGCTTCTCCAGCATCCCATCCTGACTCTCCAGCTTCTCTAGCATCTCACCCTGACTCTTCAGATCCTCTTTCAGTTTCTCATCATGGCTCTCCAGCATCTCATCCTGACTCTCCAGCATCTCCTCCAGATGATCCAGCTTTTCCAGCACCTATTCCAGTATCTCAACCAGACTCTCCAGCTTCTTCAACACCTCATCCTGACTCCAGCTTCTCCAGCATCTCACCCTGACTCTTCAGCTCCTCTTTCAGTTTCTCATCCTGGCTCTCCAGCATCTCATCCTGATTCTCCAGCATCTCATCCTGACTCCCCAGCTCCTATTCCAGCTTCTCCAGCATCTATTCCAGTATCTCACCCTGATGATCCAGCTTCTCCAGCACCTCATCTTGACTCTCCAGCATCTCATCCTGACTCCAGTTTCTCCGCATCTCATCCTGATTCTCCATTTCATCTTCCTTCTCCAACATCTTACACTTCCCCCTCCCAATAGGCCTGTCTCTCAACCAATTTCAGCGCCCCTTCCAGTGTGCAGGCAAACCACAGGAATAAAGGTAAGGAATTGTTATATCCATTACTTATAGTCTACAATAAGCCTAGCTTGTAATAATAATAGTAATAATAATAATAATAATAATAATAATAAAAGAACTGTACTGTATTAGTGTAGATACAATACTGTATAAGGTACGGGTATTTGTATGAATAGTAAGGGCTTGTTTACTCTCTTTTTAAAGTATAATTTTCATACAGCATACAATATGTAAGTATGTACGTACAGTATGACATGTACAGTACAGTATATAAATCCAATTTATAATGAAAATCAACTTAAGACACACTATAAGAACAGGACTCATTCATAACTAGATGACTTCTTGTATACATTGCGCAATAATAAAGTTTATTCACTGTAAACAGAACAGCTGCCTTTCATTGCTGATATAGGCTGAGGAAAGTAACTTTAGTTGCTCTATATGACATCAAAGATTGCAATGCAGAAGACCGAGTTTGGTAGCTGGATCCTTATATCCCAACTCTTGCTAAAGAAAGTACTTTTAAACAATCTTTTTTCAGTTTGGAAATGGCGCTTCATATCGCTGATGCTCTTTAAATTCTTTTATTGGTGATGTAGCTCAGTTGGTAGGTTGCATCATGTGATCACTCTAGATGACAGTGTATTTTTGTTTCTTTACAAGCTCAGCCTCTAGTTCCTTATGGGTTTACATTGTGTGATAATGTCTTACACTAAGGTTTCTATTACCATATTCTTATGAATCTGGCTGTATAAAAGACTTGAATATCATAATGAAGTCTTTATATTTGCACTAACGCAGTTCTAGTTGCTCTGTGAAATATAAATTATGAGACATAAGACTGAGTCTGGTAGCTGGATCCTCAAACACCATCTCTCACTGAAACATATATTTTTATACAATATCGTTTTGATTTGGGAAATGGCATTTCTTATTGTAAACGCCCTTAAAATTTTGTTGTTGTTGGTGTGGTATCAGGTTTGCTGGTAAGTTAAATCACATGTTCACTCTAGCTGACAGTGTATTTTCATTTGCTTATAAACTCAGCTTCTAGTTCTTCCTGGGTTTGCTTTGTGTGGTAATATCTTACACTCATGTTTTTATTATCATTACAAGTTTGGCTGTAAAAAAAAAAGGACTCAAACATTATATTGGATTATAAGCCCATCATAAGGATGAGTAGGTTATGCAACTGGTATTTGGTTGATAGAAGCAGTCAAGAATTAAATACCTAGCACATGATGAATAACGGATTGGCATTTACTCTACCATCCTCCCCCTTGTTAAGGGAGACTGGGGAAGAACTACTTCTTACAGACCTAGTCTGATAAAAATGGTGCTCAGAAATGTAGCTTATCAGAATCAGTGTAAGATACAACATTTAGCTGTACAAATGCTTCATCCCTAGGTGAGGGGGAATGAAAGAAGTAGAAGAGCCAGTTATTCTAGCTTGCCTCCAGACTTGCATCAAATACATAAAAGTAGATAAGATATTTTCTGTCACTGGGCAACCATCACAGGGCCAATAACAAAAGAGTTGAAAAACTTGTGGGAAAACACTCAAGGATAGAAGTCTGTGAAGGTTGTTTGGCACTTACAAACTCCTTCTTCACCTGTCTGACTGCAAGATTCTTCAAAGTCTAAAGTGGGACCAATATCCCTGACTTCAAGAGCTCTTGTTTGAGCTGGTACCTAGAACCTCAAAATTATAGAAGCATATTTACTTTGATTGTCTTATGAAGCCAGAAAGGAACGTCTTCATCACCTCTTTTTTTATTCTGCCAGTACAAAGGAAGACATTTACACTCAAGCCTGAGATGGTGAGTCCCCTTCATATAGTACAAAAGAGCGTTATTGGGGCACAAAAAATATATTCTCTTGATTACCATCCCTCGCTTCCTGAAGTGAGGAGGTTTCAAAGCCGTGTCATATGGCAACAGGTTCTGGGTTTTGGTCACTAATTTGGGCAAAAAACTAAAGAGACCTTTTGCAAACTTTCAGTGGCTTAATACATGTTTGTTCAACTCGCCAACTCTTTTCGCCAAGGCTGCGGCTTTCAAAAAGACAGTCTTGAGAGTCAGATCTCTGTCTGATGCTTTTCTCAAAGTCTCCCACTGTGGGCAAGAATGCTAAAAGCTCTTCGCAAGAATAAACAACTCCCTTAGATTAAACTAATCTTTGGCAGTTTGCAAGGAAGAACTACCAGTATATGTTGAGAGTGGAACGACCACTTCACACTCCGACCCTAAAATAAACTCTCTTTGTTGTAAAGACCAACTTCTGAGTTCTCTATATGACTTTTCCTTTTTCAAATAGGGCTGATATTGATGCCCAGGAGTTACCCAAGTGCTTTACTATAGCTCTGAAACATATATTCTTGTCTCTGGTTATCCTTAATTCAACTGCCAGTAAAGTGCTTGTTTGTCTGATTTTCAACAGGAGTAGAGTATATAATAATACAAAAGATAAATCATGAATTGATGATAGCTAACATAATGATTTTTTAATAAACAAAAAATTTGCCATTACTCCTTTGGCAGTTTGGAAAATCATATCATAAACCAAAATACCTTTGTTGCTCTCTCTCTCTTTCCCTCTTACAAAGTTCTTCTTTTTCTTCTTCAAACTTCTTTTTCAAGTCTTCTGCCTGACAACGCATCTGATTCATAAATTTCTCCTCAGCCTCCTTCATAAGGTCCCAATGTTGTGCTTTGAGCTGGCTAATTTCATCTCGATGCTTGGCACTCAAATCTTTCATCTTGCTTTCTAATCCTCGGTAAGTTGATTCCTATATGCAAAATAAAATAGGAGACAAGAAAGAGGTTAATGAATTTGACTTAAACTTGATCAAGAAGACTTGTGAAAATTACCTTGAATAATTGTATGGTATACTGTATAATATTAAAAAGTATTCTGATAGAAATTACTTGTCCATATACAGTACATTATTAATAAATGGGATCAGAATCTAAAGAGATTCAATAAAATTCCTGATTGTAATATGTAAACGTTACATTGCAAGTATGTAGGAATCATGATGTTCTCTAGCTTAAAATAGATATTTAAATTATTCTCTCAACTCTACACTCTCCCTTCTGAGAATCACCCATCGCAGGAATTCTGCATAATTGGTCTGGGGTCCAGGACTCCACCCTATACTATTAGGGCTATAAGAATATGTATAAAAATGTAAATGATAACACTTATCAATAATTGTAATAAAGAAATATAAAGTGTGAAATAAAAATATAAAATTAGTAAAACTCAGTAACGAATACCTTCACTTAATTGTCTATAAATACTCAGACCATACAGTACCACCTGCACCAAAAAATTCATTCACAATATTTTTTGTGAGGAAAAGTATTATACTATTTACCTTTTCATATCTTAAGATCAATGAGTAACAAAGGATGAGAGAAACGACTAAGTATACAGCAAGAAATTATTCAAGTGCAATGACACAGAAAAAATTATATGGTATAAAAAGAATTTTAAGATAAAATTTGGCAAGAATTCTATTTATCAGATCATCTAAATAAGTTTGACATCAGAGCTTGGGCCATATAGACCAGTATTGAAGCTAGGGAAACCATTCTATGCAAAGGTACATACATACATATACCAAGGCACTTCCCCCAATTTTGGGGGGTAGCCGACATCAAACAAATGAAACAAAAAAGGGGACCAATCCTCTCACCGTTCCTCCCAGCCTGACAAGGGACTCAACCGAGTTTGGCTGGTACTGCTAGGGGGCCAAAACCCACCCTACCCCCTTATCCACCACAGATGAAGCTTCATAATGCTGAATCTCATACTGCTGCTACCTCCGCGGTCATCCAAGGCACCGGAGGAAGCAGCAGGGCCTACCGGAACTGCGTCACAATCGCTCGCCATTCATTCCTATTTCTAGCACGCTCTCTTGCCTCTCTCCCATCTATCCTCCTAACACCCAGAGCTTTCTTCACTCCATCCATCCACCCAAACCTTGGCCCTCCTCTTATACTTCTCCCATCAACTCTTGCATTCATCACCTTCTTTAGCAGACAGCCATTTTCCATTCTCTCAACATGGCCAAACCACCTCAACACATTCATATCCACTCTAGCTGCTAACTCATTTCTTACACCCGATCTCACCCTCACAACTTCGTTCCTAACCCTATCTACTCTAGATACACCAGCCATACTCCTTAGACACTTCATCTCAAACGCATTCAATTTCTGTCTCTCCGTCACTTTCATTCCCCACAACTCTGATCCATACATCACAGTTGGTACAATCACTTTTTCATACAGAACTCTTTACATTCATGCGCAACCCTCTATTTTTTACTACTCCATTATCTTCCCCCAACACTTTGCATCCTTCATTCACTCTCTGACGTACATCTGCTTCCACTCCACCATTTGCTGCAACAACAGACCCCAAGTACTTAAACTGATCCACCTCCTCAAGTAACTCCATTCAACATGACATTCAACCTTGCACCACCTTCCCTTCTCGTTCATCTCATAACCTTACTCATACCCACATTAACTCTCAACTTCCTTCTCTCACACACCCTTCCAAATTCTGTCACTAATCGGCCAGGCTTCTCTTCCGTGTCTGCAACCAGTACAGTATCATCTGCAAACAACAACTGATTTACCTCCCATTCATGATCATTCTCGTCTACCAGTTTTAATCCTCGTCCAAGCACTCGAGCATTCACCTCTCTCACCACTCCATCAACATACAAGTTAAACAACCACGGCGACATCACACATCCCTGTCTCAGCCCCACTCTCACCGGAAACCAATCGCTCACTTCATTTCCTATCCTAACACATGCTTTACTACCTTTGTAGAAACTTTTCACTGCTTGCAACAACCTTCCACCAACTCCATATAACCTCATCACATTCCACATTGCTTCCCTATCAACTCTATCATACACTTTCTCCAGATCTATAAACGCAACATAAACCTCCTTACCTTTTGCTAAATATTTCTCGCATATCTGCCTAACTGTAAAAATCTGATTCATACAACCCCTACCTCTTCTAAAACCACCCTGTACTTCCAAGATTGCATTCTTTGTTTTATCATTAATCCTATTTATCAGTACTCTACCATACACTTTTCCAATTGCACTCAACAAACTAATACCCCTTGAATTACAACACTCATGCACATCTCCCTTACCCTTGTATAGTGGTACAATACACGCACAAACCCAATCTACTGGTACCATTGACAACACAAAACACCTATTAAACAATCTCACCAACCATTCAAGTACAGTCACACCCCCTTCCTTCAACATCTCAGCTCTCACACCATCCATACCAGAGGCTTTTCCTACTCTCGTTTCATCTAGTGCTCTCCTTATTTCTTCTCTTGTAATCTCTCTCTCATTCTCATCTCCCATCACCGACACCTCAACACCTGCAACAGCAATTATATTTGTCTCCCTATTATCCTCAACATTCAGTAAACTTTCAAAATAACAGGGAAAGGAGAACCACACACCTGCACTATGAAGTAAAAACTAGATGGGATTAGGTAGTAAAATGAAAGAAAGAAAGCAGTAACAGAGCTAAAGTAGATAGCTAAATTTTGGATGAACCAGCTAATGCATGAATTGACACTACAAGAAAGGTTAAATAATCCTTACAGAGCCTAACCCTTAAGTAAACCCTAAACAGCCCTAACCATTAAGTAAATTAAATTATACAGAGACCTAATGCATAATTAATCCCTAAAGAGCCCTAACCCTTAAGCAATCCCCACACAGTCATAAGCCTTAAGTAATCCCTACAGAGCCCTAACTCTTAAGTAATCCCTACAGAGCCTTAATCCTTGAATAATTCATAGAAAGCCTTAACCCTTAAGTAATCCCTAAAGAGCCCTAACCCTTAAGCAATCCCTACAAAGAAGTTATGGTACATTCCATTAAAGAGACTGTTCTGGAGGTATCTTCCCCTGGGCCTGCATCCACATTTGATGGAATGATTATTTAAGAGAAATACATCCCCTGCTTTGACTAAATTAGATAATGTCCTTTACTTTTAAAGGAAAGGTAGATTTTGTAAGTTAACTAATATGTACAAGTCAGTGAGTGGTTTTTTTGCTTTATCCCCTCTTTTCTACATTTTACTTTGTTTATAAATATCCCCTCTGATATTCATACAAAGTCCAAGAAAATAACAGTATTATAAGACTAAACTTGGTGGTCATGAGAAAGTTATTAATTCTGACATAATTTCTGTGGATGAAAAAGTAATTAGCCATATACAGTGGATCTTACCTTTATAGATTTTGTCTTCTGTTGAAACCATTTCTCTCTTTTATCTTGCTCTGTAGATATAATTCTTTCTCTTACATTTTTCAACTCTTGGCTGTGCCTCTCTTCAGCCAGTTTTATCTGAAAATTTGATCCATTTACAGTGGGAAATTTTTTTTTTTTCAAGTTCATGGAAATTAATGCAAATGTGAAATTACATACGATAAAACATTTAAAAGCAAAGAATGTGAAATATAGCCAACATGAAAAAGAAAGCTTCAAATTATAGTATCATAAAATCTATCATTTCAATGTTTCCCAATTATTCATTTGATGCAGTATATGCTTCTAAAATACAGCTTAGATAACAGATATACTGTATATAAAATCTCAAGCAGACTGGAATGGTATTTCAAGTGATCTTTTGTATCTGAATTTGTCATAATGATCTAGAAGTGTTGAGCCTCTTGTTCCCTAGGATGAGACTCTAACCAACATAATTTCTTGTATTAAATTTCCGAGATAAAACTTTGTTCAATAATGATTGTAGAAGTGCTTATTTGGAAAACCAGGAGGCCTATCATCTTTGGAAGGGTAACATATCATACTGGCTTGGAATAACTATATTAAGCTAAGAGCTGTTGCTCAGGGCTTTGTCCAATGGAAAAGGCAACCCTTTGGGATGAAGTGTTTGTCAATAAGCAGAGTAACATATAGGAGTGTAGTTTAAAATATGAAGAACTTGGAGAGAGTTAGCTTCTGTGGAACGTCTGTGTTGTCAGTATACAAAGCAAACATAATACAGGTACAATTATTTTTGAGTGCCACATGAAGCATTATGCAGGCATTTGAATTTTCATATTGACAGAAATTCCCAAGTGCGAGGGGATGTGACAAGACAAAATTATTGTAAATTAAGCCTGGCTGTGATGAAATGATGCTTGTGAAGAATCTTTATTTTTCCAATAAGTGTATATGAGAAGGAGGACAAATCTATGCTGCACACATACATTTTAACAATATTGAACTTTGGTGATAGATATTTTTTCACGATATGAATGTTAACTGAATTAACTGTTCCTGGGGACTTTGTACTGAATTCATATGGGGGTGTGCAACATGTGAACATTTCTTGTTTTTCAAATCTGATTTTTCTTTTAACCTAATTATTGTGGGACTGAAGTGAAGATGGATACTGTACTAGTTTTTTCATTACAATATAAATCTAGTTATTTGATTAATTTTTCTTATTAAATCTGTTTTTTATAATCCTCTTTCAATAAATTTCCTCCTAGAGGTTGATTCACATGCCAGCCTATAAATACATTAAGAATGTAATTTTTTTTTCTCCTAGTGTTCTCAAGGTTTACTTAAACTTGAAAAAAAAAATCATACCTGGAAAGCATATTGCTTTATTTATTTAGAACACGGCGCAGATTATGGTGGAGAGAGACGAAATACTCAAGAAAAAATAATAGGGAAGTAAGGTTCTAGCTGGATCCCCTTGCCCAGTATAAAATCAAGGGGTGGTGCCCAGTGCCCAATTCAATGATTGTTTACCTTTTACCCAGATTTCTAGGTATTCCACCATTTCTTTTTATGTAGAGAAACGTTTTAGTGTGGTCGGCATTCAGACACTAGGCAGTGTGCGTGCTACATCTGGCCACAGTCCGCAAACCACTACATAATAATCCACTTAACCACAAACTTGGCTTTCAATGAGTTTATGCTGTTACAAGTGAGATTACTCACAAGAAAAACATTAATCACAAATGAAAGTAAGAAAAGATCCAACAGTTAAAAGAGCAGTGCTACAGTATGCAGGTTGTTGCAGCCATGGACAAAAGTAGTTATTTCGTAAAAGAAAGTCACTAGGGCTTTCTTCTCACCACCTGTCATTAACCAACTACCTACCTTGTTTACGATTTAATGACCATTCCAATGCCGCTGAAAAGACATATCCCTATTTCAAAAGATGTAAGATTTGTATAGGCATAAGAACAAATATTACCATGTATTAATCTAATACTGCATATTTTACCTTATCAGAATGTTTCTTATCTGCTACTCTCATGCTCTTCTGCATTTCCTCACATTGTTCAGTCAATAATTTCTTGTCATCCAAAAGCTGAAATAATCAGTAAAGAAGTATGTAATATATGAGACAGCAATAAAGACTATTTGTTGTTGAAAGTTTATTGCATGTTTATAAAATTTAGGCTAACAACAATTTAACTAGTTTATGGAATTTGGACCATATGGCCCAGTACTGGAGTAGAAGAGGGTATTCAGAGCTGAATGATCTGACAGTTGCACTATAAGTAATAGGAAAGAAATAAGCAGGACCTGAGGTACAATAGAAGACTAACAAGTAATAAAAGTTGGAGGGCCAAAGGAAAGCTGCAAAGAAACTTACAATGTACATCATATCCTTATATGACAGTTATATCTATATTTCACAATACGGTATATAATATTTACTCAGAAATGACAAATTTGGAAGTAATTTGTATTGTTTTTAAAGATACAAACCTGGAGCTATTTATAAGGGATATTACTTTCAGCGTAGCTGAAAGACGAGCCCTTAGATTTTTATCAAGAGATAACTACCCCAAACGCTAGTTAGAGGGAGGGGTGGAGGGTAGCCGGCTACCCAGCTCACTCACACACCTAGGCTGAGCACCCACTTTGCATGTAGGCAGTAGATAGGTGCTGGCAGACCAATCTGTATAAATAGTTCCAGGTTTGTATCGTTAAGGAAAAATACAAATTACTTCCCAATTTGTCATTTGTTCCATCACTCTATACAAACCCTTGCTATTTATAGGGGATGACTTACCTCTTAGGAGGGCGAAAGTCCGTGCCAGCTGGCTCTTGGCATTTGACACAGGGTTCTCTCCTTACGATATAAATCGTTAGCGGTAAGAGCCCTACACCTAGCTAAAACTGTCATGCTCTGAACGACTAGTGACCTATACAAGCTGTTTTTTTTGTGAAACTAGCAATGTGACTTGGTCTAGTAATAGAATCTCCTCCAAGTCATAGGAATATGAGAGTACAGTGAACCCTCGCTACTTCGCGGTTCGACCATCGCGGATTCACCACTTCGCGGATTTTTTCCATAACCCATATATATACAGTAATAATTTATATATATATATATATATATATATATATATATATATGTATGCATGTATTTATGTATATATGTAGGTATGTATATGTGTATACATATAAATATATATATATATATACACACACACACACACACATATATATATATATATATATATATATATATATATATATATATATATCTATATATCTAAAGTAGGAAGATGTGATGTAGTTCTAAGGGAAAAGTATGGGAAATATGTCTGGGTAATAAGCAAAGCTCTACCTCCAGTTTGTTTCTACATTATGATCAGAGATAAATGTAAACAAAACATTGGTTGCCATTTTTTATCGTGCTTTTTAGCATGTTTAGGAAATGCATGATATAAAATCACCTTTAATATTTGTGCCTGTTTTAGTTTAAGGTACTGTAGTACATGCATTAAGTGTTCTGTACATTAAAGGGTAGTTTGTTAACAGTACTACGTACAAGGGAAGGTTCTAAAAGTCTGAATATACATGTTGAATAAATAGGTAAATATGGTGTCACTACTTCGCGGATTTTCATCTATCGCGGCCGCGACTGGAACCTATCTACCGCGATAAACGAGGGTTCACTGTATCAAGACCTTACCCAATCCCCCCTCGCTAGAGGTATTGGAGACGCAACAAATATTATTTCTATACTAGGTTACACAGGGGAAATGGATTTTACCTGCAGAGAGGTGAGGTCAGCTGTGTTAAGTACCATGTTACTGATTCCCCAAGGGAGGGGAAAGTGAAGGAAAGAAAGAAACCAGTCATCCTAAATCAAGTACCCCAGATTAACCCGGGTTACCTCAGCCCTCAACCCTCTGCTACTTATTAAGGAACTTGAGGTGTTTAGATCACTTGTTGTGCAGCCACCACAAGACCAATGATAAATGTCTGCATGCTCCTGTGGGTTACGTCTTGCAGGTAGTGGGCGGTGAAGGTCGTCTGAAGTTTCCACACGCTCACTTGCATAACCTGCGGCACAGAGTAGTTCTTTTTAAACACCAAGAAATATTATTTCTATACTAGGTTCCACAAGGGAAATGGATTTTACCTGCAGAGAGGTGAGGTCAGCTGTGCTGAGTACCATGTTACTGATTCCCCAAGGGAGGGGAAGTGAAGGAAAGAAAGAAACCAGTCATACTAACCCAAGTACCCCAGATTAACCCGGGTAACCTCAGCTCTCACCCTCTGCTACTTATCCATCAAGGAACTTGAGGTGTTTAGATCACTTGTTGTGCAGCCACCACAAGACCAATGAAAAATCTCACCATGCTCCTGTGGGTTACGTCTTGCAGGTAGTGGGCGGTGAAGGTCGTCTGAAGTTTCCACACGCTTACTTGCAAAACCTGCGGCACAGAGTAGTTCTTTTTAAACACCAAGGACGTTGCAATGCCCCTGATGTCATAAGCTCTGGGTTGTTGTGGTGGAGGAGGGTTCAGATTAACTGCCAGTTTGATGACCTTGCAAATCCATGATGAGATGGTGTTCTTTGTGACCCTTCTCTTGACCTTCCTCATGCTGACAAAGAGGGCCAACACACCAGGGCGAGCTGCTCTAGTCATTTCTTAGTAACACCTCCGGCTCCTCACTGGAAAAAGTACAGTAGGTCTGGATCTTTGATCAGAGAACAAAGACTTTCAATCCTGATGGGCCCAAATTTAGGATCCGCTACCCCTGGATTTTGAGTCTTGGCAATAAACTCAGGGATGTCTCCCCTTGAATGGGAAACATCGTAGGGTAGACCATGCAGTTCACTAACTTTCTTGGCTAAAGCCAAAGTGAGTTGGAACACCATCTTCAGAGTAAAGTGGCGACCTGTTGCTTGGTGTAATGGTTCGGTGGGAGCTTCTTTCAGAGACTGAAGGACTCAATCCACATTCCAAGGAGGAGGTCTAACTTCCAACTGGGGGCAGGTAATCCCGTAACTTTGTATGAGGAGAGAGAGTTCCAATATGGAGGAAATATCTACTACCTTCAGTTTAAAGGCAAGACTTCAGGCTGAGCAGTAGCCTTTGACTGCCGAAACCGAGACCATTTCTTCTCCAAGGTTTACAAGGAACTCCGCTATTGTTGGAATAGAGGCACTGAGGAGACTGATACCCCTTCCACGACACCAATCACAGGAAGCAGACCACTTAGCCTGGTAGACTGATGCTAAAGATCTTCTAAGGTGTCCAGATATCCTTTCTGCAACTCATTGTAAAAAGCCTCTCTGAGTGAGATGTTGGAGTCTCCAGGCGTGAAGTCGAAACGAAGCTACAGCTTTGTGGAATATGTTGGCATGTGTTGTTTGAGTAGATCGTGTCGTGGAATAAGTTCCCTAGAAAGCTCTGTCAAGACCCGCAGAAGGTCTGAATACCACTCTGTGTGGTGCCACAGCGCAGCTATCAGTGTCATTGATAAGTTCTTGCTTATTCTAACTTTGTTGAGGACTTTTCTCATCGGACAGAATGGGGGAAATGTGTAAACATCGATGTTGTGCCACCATTGTTGGAATGCATCTTGCCAGAGAGCCTGGGGATCCGGGACTAGGGAGCAGTAGAGCGGGAGCCTGAAGTTCAGGGCTGTTGCGAAGAGGTCCACAGTCGGGGAACCCAACACAGTCAGGACTTTGTTGGCTACTAGATGATTCAAAGACTACTCGGAGCCCAGTATCTGAGTCGCTCGGGTCAAATTGTCTACAAGCACATTCCTCTTGCCTGGAATGAAGCGAGCAGATAGGGATATCGAGTTGTCTTCTGTGTATCTAAGTAACTCTATCGTTAGATGGCACAGGGGCTGCAAAAAGGTACCCCCTTGCTTGTTTATATAAGCTACTACCATGGTGTTGTCGTTCATCAAGACCATGGAGTGCTCTGCCAGGAACTGGTGGAACTGTTGGAGGGGAAGAAAGGCTGCCCTCATTTTTACGAGATTTATATACTGGTACCATTTTGATTTGTACTTAAGGCTGGAGATGGTGTAGTGCAGCATATGGGGCCACCACCCTTCTATTGGTGCATCCAAAAAGAGCATCAGTTCCAGGGGAGTGACTACACGGTCGACCGCTTTAAGGAGGGGTTCTTGTCTGTCACCCACCATATGAGGTCCGTCAATACTTCTAACCCTAGATGAACCAGGGTGTTTGGGGAATCGGATGCTTGATTCCACGGGGACTTGAGGCGCCACTGGAAAGATCTTATTGTGAGGCAACCATTGGAGACTAGACGGGCCAGGGATGGGCTGGAAGCTCTTCTTGCCTGAGGAAGGGCCCTGCTACATTCCTCAGGAAATTCTTTGTGGAAATGCTTTGTGCTGTTTGGTGTTTATGATCATGCCTAGATATACTGTACCAGCCTTTGAGAGGAAAGTAGGTGTAACTTCTCAAGGTTTACCATGATCCCTAGATCTTGGCAAAGCCCCAGAAGCTTGTCTTGGTGTTGAAGAAGGGTCACCACTGAGTCTGATAGAATCAGCAAATCGTCAAGATATCATAGGAGATGGATGCTGATTTTGTGAGCCCAAGATGACACTAGGGTGAACACTCTTGTAAAGACCTGAGGTGCCGTGGAAAGACCAAAACACAGCACCTTGAACTGGTATTGTTTTTGGTCGAACATGATCCTCAGATACTTCCTTGAAGACGGATGGACTGGGATCTGGAAGTATGCGTCCTTGAGATCCAGTGTACAAATGAAGTGCTGCGGTTTTACTGCTTGTCTGACCATATCTGCTGTCTCCATCTTGAACAAAGTTTGTCTGACAAACTTGTTCAAGGCCAAGAGATCGATGACTGGTCTCCAGCCTCCACACGCCTTTTTCACAAGAGTCAGCTGAAGAAGCCTGGAGACCCGTCAAGGACCTCTTGGAGAGCACCCTTCTCAAATATGATCTGGAATTTGGGCCGAAGAGCCAGCACCTTCGCAGATCCCTTTGCGGAGGAGCTTGTTGGGACTGGATCCCGAGTCAGTGGATGAGAGATTGAATGAACAGGACGCAATACCCAGAACGAATCCCCTCGACCATCCACGGTTCAGCCCCAAGCTGCAGCCACCTTAGCCAGCGGCTTTGCAGGACACCCCCCACAGGTGAATAGGTTGGAGGAATTCACGTCCTAGCGGGAGAGGCCTCTGCCGGGTCCTCTATTTCTTTTACCTCCACGGAATGACTTTAATCCTTTCCGATTGCACTGAAAGGACTTCTTAGACCCCTACTGATGTTGCTGTTGTTTTGAGACCATGGCCTTATTCGTCGGCAGTTTGGGTGGAGGTTGTTTCCTTTGTGGAGGAGGTTGGTTTGGCCGTGATGTCAGGGCCATATGGAGGAGATGTCAGGGCCATACGGAGGAGGGAGTCCTGGTTGGACTTCCCCTCTCCTCTACCCGCTCGACGTCTTCCAGGTTGAAAAGGGAATTTCCCTCGAAAGAGGAGTTTCTCAGCCTAGATACCTTGGCTTGCAGGAGCTGTCGATGGAACCTCTAAATGATCATGTCTCGTCTACTTAAGATGGTGTTCGCCCACAGGTTAATGCGACCTGATCAGGTGTCTCACTGATTCCAACCAGAGATCCAGCCACAAAGTAGCCTGCATGGCATACTTCGCAACCTTCTCCTTGTTGATGATCTCCAAAGCCGAGTAAGAGACAAAGTCCTGATAATATCTCGAAGGGAACACCCATTGTGAGAGCCTCTATAGAGTGAAGCTGGATGAGGCTCTTTGATCTCCTCTGTTGCACAAATGGTGGCAAGAAGACCTTAGAGGAGGAGCCTGCCCTGAGGGAGCTAGAGGAGCATGTAGCCTGTAATGCTGCCTCACTTCTGGCACTCTTCAACCCTTCTGACCAGAGCAAAGCTGCACTGGCATTCATGGGTCTTTGAGCGCCATAGAAATGGTCAAGGACCATGTCTTTTCCACTCTGCACGGCTGCCAATAGATTTGACAGCCCATTGATGGATCTTATGCAGGCCACAACCTGACAGAAGGTATGCTCAGAATCTTTCCCCTCCGCCTCCGTGAGCTTAGGGCTAGTGACTCTAGACAAAAGGCCGTCCTCATAACCTAAATGCTCATCCACCTCCGAGCTCTCACCCATACGAGACCAGGGTGGGTCAAAGTCGTCAAGGTAGGTAAGAGACAGGGCGTCTCTTACTAATGCTCTAGAGAGAGAGACTTCCATAGGCCTCTCTTGCTGAGGCACGGAAGATCTTGCCGAGGACTTGGGAATGGAGACAGTATTCCTCCAGAAGAGAAGGCTTTGCGGCTGACTCTTTCCTGAGGGGCCATTGGTAGTTACGGAACAAATGACAAATTTGGAGATATTTTGTATTTTTCCTAACTAATGATACAAACCTTTAGCTATTTATACAAACTTACCTGAAGGGAAAAAACACGTCCGGGTGGGATGGAGGGCAGGACTCTGGTGGAA
This sequence comes from Palaemon carinicauda, assembly GCF_036898095.1. NCBI lineage: Eukaryota > Metazoa > Arthropoda > Malacostraca > Decapoda > Palaemonidae > Palaemon > Palaemon carinicauda. Next base: position 36,844,060 of record NC_090752.1, read on the forward strand.
CCACCGCTATCGGCGAGAGACTAAAAGAGTCAATCAGGGAGATCACCCTGTTCTCCCTAGCGGAGATGGCCTAATCCTCTTACTCTTACCCTTTGGTTTACCAGTGTTACACATACTGTACCTGCAAGGGGTTCCCAGACTTTTCTAGTACTCTTTCCTCCCAATTCCTCTTCAGGGGGGAGAGAGGTCTCTCCTTAGAAGAAGGTCTTGCTAGGGATGAACCTTAGGAACTCCTCCAAGGGTCTGAAGGAAGAGAGGAATCAGGAAGGAGAGAAGCCATCAGGAGAATCTTCGGCATGCCACCCAAAGAATGAAATCAGGGAAAGCCCCCGTGACTGCCTGTCGCACTACATTAAATAGTGTGCTCAACCAGGGGGCGGTTCCCCTACCACCTGTGGAAGTGGGAGGAAATCCATTGGGCGGCCAGATGCGCTAGGTCTGGGAACTTGTAAAGAAGGGTGGTTAGTCACCTTAACTGCAAGTAAATGTGGTACCAGTCAAACTGCAAGGTGTTTTACCGTGTGTTGGTCCCTCAAAACGGTGCTCTGCTTAGGTGCCTCCTTTGGTTGTCCACCCTGAGCCTGATGAAACTCACGAATCATCAACCCGTTGCTCACACGAGGTGAGCTGATCTATTGGTAGGTGATTTGATTTGAGGTTTTCTGGCATTCTGACATCTAGACGATCCCTAGGAACAAAGCGCTTGTGAACCTATGAGGGGATCGGGGCAGTCAGTCTCAGGGACCGAGGCGAGGGTAAACAACGAGGTGGTGAGAGCCACCTTGGCGAACGCCTGGAAAGCGAGTGGGGAAAAAGGGACACTTGCGAACTCTTGAAGATAGTCGCTGGCGCTTGAAGGGAGAGCGCCGGGGAGGTGGAGTATTACAAACCTCGTAGACTCGTTCAGGCAAGTGAGGCCTCCCACGTCTGTCGAGACTAGTGTTCATTTCCCCTAGTGTAATGGTTCCTCTGTGGAGAGAGACGATCACTCGTCACCTGATGATGAGGCGAAAATGGCTCGTCCTAAGATGAGTGACGAGAAGCAGGCGAGACCTGCCTAGTTGACACATAGAACAGCTGGTGAACCATATAAAGCTGTAGAGTGACGAGCCGCTGACGAGTTACTTGCAGCTGTCAAGTTACGAGAGCTCAGAGGTTCAACGTAACGAGAGCCCGAAGGCTTGGGATCATGAAAGCCCAAAGGCTCAGTGTGACGAGAGCCAAAAGACTAAGATTCACGAAAGCCCAAAGGCTCAGGGTCACGAGAACCCGAAGGCTTGGGGTCACGAGAGCTCAAAGGCTCAACGCGATGAAAGCCCGAAGGCTTAGGGTCAGGACAGACCAAAGGCTCAGCATGACAACAGCCTGAATGAAGTGTAAAAGCCCGAAGGTCCGAGGTCATAAGAGCCTGAAGGATCAGCATGACGAGAGCCAGAAGGCCCAAGGTCATGAATGCCCAAAGGTTCAGCCTAACATGAGCCCAAAGGCTCAGGGTGTCGGTTCAAAGGACCGACCAGGCGTCTCCTTACCCCTGGGGGGCGGGAGCACACCTACAGTAGGGTGACGAGGAGTTAGAAACTCCTTCACCTAACAAACTCCCAAAGGAGAACATCTGGCAGGTTCCTCTGAAGAGGGAGCCTGCTCTGACAAAGTCAGCAATGTCACAAGTTGGTCTCTAAGGGATCTCTCTCACGGGCGAGAGAGATGGCCTCCTGAAGGAGGTAACTGCATCAGACTTTGCTCTCTCCCCGATGGAAGAGACGACTCAGCTGTGGGAGAAACGCAGTCTTCGGCATCAGTCACAACAGGGGACCAAAAGTCCGAAAGGCGGGCAGCGGCTCCAAGGTCGTTCGTCACTGAACCCAACGAGGAGGGAACTACTTCTGCGGAAGTCGGTGTCCGCTTCCTCTAAGAACCCAACTGAAGGAGTTCATTCAAAACTTCTTTCGACGGGGGACCAGACAAACCTAGCAAGGGCCACATCTCCACAAGATCAGAAAAAGAGCAGGCGCTCCCTATGGGTGGGGGGACCGTTTCGCCAGGGGAAACGGTACCATCCCTCGATCTTCGAGGTTGACCGGGGGTTAATATGGCTGCACTGCTACTAGCTATTTCCTAGAAAAAACCAGTTGAAGAGTAGCTTCCGGAAGAAATCGGGGGGTTAAAGAAGAACTCTGAGACTTCTTTAACTTTGAAGAAAAACCCCGAAGGAGAAGAATCTCACTTGGACTTCTTCTTACGCTTACACCCAAACCTCTCCAACTGGGAGGCAGACCACTACCGACACTTGGTATAAGTGTTGTCCGGTCACAACGCTGGCCTCGGCAAGGCAAACACGGTTGGTGAGGGTTCCATCTCAAGGGAGGACATAAAGGTACCGCAGGAGCGGCCCTCAGGTCCAGGACAGGTGTGCATGTAGTCAGTCAGAAGTAATACACATGCTAAAAGGAGAAAGAAAATTAAAGAGATAATTGTAAACAATCAGTTATAATCAAATAGCCAAAAGCAAAGTGGATGCTTAGCTCAAGTAAGTGTATGAGCTGGGTAACAGGCTACCCCCACCCCTCTCACTAACAAGTGGTTGGGGTAGTTATTCCTCGCTTAAAATCTTATGGCTCATCTTTCAGTTAGGCCAAAAGTAATATCCCCTATCGGAACTATTAAAAATTAAAGTAGCATAATCTATACCAACAATATTACATCCATTATATTCTCTATACTGTATTTAGTTTACGTAAAGAGTGCCTGTTGATGCATTAATAATTGGCAACACTACTGAGAATCTGCAAGCTACTCATACACATAAAACATAAAAAAATGTGAATCCAGACCACCAACTACAGTACTGTACACAAAGTATAAATACTAAGTAAAGCAGGAACACAGTATGAGTTAAGAGTATCAACTGTCAGGCACTCAGTTAAATGTTATAAACTACAGCAAAAAAAAAGCTGTTAAAGTCACCTTATTACTTAATACTAGCTTGATCATAACTACGATACTTGCAATTTCAAAACATTCCATGTCAAAAGTTTAAGCTTGTGAAGCTTTCATTGTGCAAAGATTCTTAAAAAAGATGTATTACTGTATTGTTCTTTTCCATAGTACAAAGGGTCTCTTTCCATAAATAATGTAATTTAGTGGATGCCAAGTCTTTCTAAAGAAATGAACTTAGGAGTTTGATATTCACACACTTTTTAGAGAACATCCTTATGATAAGTGGCGTATATGCTGCTTACAAAGTAATTTGTATCACATTATACGCAATATGCATAAAATAGAAAATGAGCTATGCTACATGGACTGATGCAGTAATGTGAACCTTACTGAAGAATGAACAATCAATTCTAGACAAATCGAAGCTTTGAACTTAAGAGGGATAACCATTAACAAAATGTGTATGTCCTTACTTTGCGTATAAGTTCTAAATTTTTCTGTATACGTGCTTCAGACTCTTCTTGTTTCATGCGGATCTTTTCTTCACATTTGAAATGTAAATCGGGTGCCTTCTTGGGATCATCTTTCTTGCCTTCTCTAATACAGATATCTTCTAGTAACTTCTCAGCCTGCAAAACTTGTCGTAACAAATCATCACGATAATCTGAAATATAAAAACTTTTAATGAAATAACTACAAAACAAATTACAACTTATTTTTTAGATGCTTACATGCCTTCTTTAGTCATAATTAGTATTGCTGGATTCAACTGCACGTTCAATATCACATGAACATTATTTGCCTGCCGAGTACTTTTATATTCCTAAAATTATAGCAACAGCTCCAAAAATAAAAATGCAGATAGTCCAATAAAGGCACAATGTTACAAGCAACATTTCAAAATCTATCTAGCCCGCATCTCAGCAGCCTTACTTGATCTATCCAGCAAATCCACTTTAATACCCGAGCAGAATACACTTATTCCAAACGCTGTTTTTGTACAATAATAAAAGTGAACAATTTGAGGTTTATGCACTACAAACAATTAAATAATGGTACGTAACCTATAAATGTTGTTAAATTCATCAAGGTTATTTTAAAAGGAGTTTTTTCTCATTACTTGCTGACATAAGCTACTCTGTCATGTTGTTACTCATGAACACTACTAACTATTTCCTCCATAAATCTTGGAATGCATGTACTGTATCTTCAAAACTGATGCAGATGGCTCTCTGCAACCAGGTTGCAGAGGTATGTGCCCAATCCTTCCTTTGATGTATTTGAGAACAGTTGCATGTCTGGAGGTAGAGAGTAAGAGAGAGATTTCCCTAGGTTTCCTTTGTTCCGCCACTATGAGAGATCAAGAAGTACCTCATGTCCCACTACAACAAAATAGAACAGGGAATCTATGGAGGCTAACCAGTGATCCTCCAACATTGAAGGGATCTCTGGTGAAAATGCCAGTGACTCCCCAAATGAACGATCCTCTCCAATAAAGATGGGTAGCAGAGACAGATCCTGCAATGTATATTAGGGTTGTGGTGGCCTGGTGGTAGCGTCTTTGCCTGCTGATTGGCAAATTGGGGTTCGAGTACTGTTCAAACTCGTTAGTTCCTTTGGTCGCTGCAACCTCACCATCCTTGTGAGCTAAGGAGGGGGGGTTTGGAGGCGCCAATAGGTCCATCTGCAGAGTCATTAGCAGCCATTGCCTGGCCCTCCCTTGTTCTAGCTTGGTTGGAGAGGGGGCTTGGGTGCTGATCATATGTAATATGGTCAGTCTCTAGGGTATTGTCCTGCTTGATAGGGCAAGGTCACTGTCCCCTGCCTATGCCATTCATGAGCGGCCTTTAAACCTTTAGGAGGTAGCAGGTTGGCCAGAACAGAAGGCACCCGTTGTGATACAACCGCTAAAGTTATTGGATCCTTTGACTGGCCAGACAGTACTACATTGGATCCCTCTCTCTGGTTAGGGATAATTTTTTCTTTCCTACACATAAAACGAATAGTCTGGCCTATTCTTTTAACATTCCTCTGTCCCCATGCACTTTACAACACTGAGATTACCAAACAATTGTTTTTTGCTCAAAAGGTTAACTACTGTAATGTAATTATTCAGTGGCTACTTTCCTCTTGGTAAGGGTAGAAGAGACTCTTTAGCTATAGTAAGCAGCTCTTCTAGGAGAAGGACACTCCAAAATTAAACCATTGTTCTCTAGTCTTTGGTAGTGCCATAGCCTTACTACCATGGTCTTCCACTCTCTTGGGTTAGAGTTCTCTTGCTTGAGGGTAAACTCGGCCACTCTAATCTATCTGGTTTCTCTTCCTTCTGTTTTTATGAAGCTTTTATAGTTAATATGATATATCTAATTTAATATTGTTAATGATCTAAAATATTCTATTTTGATTGTTATTACATCTCTTTTAGTTTATTTAATTCCTTGTTTCTTTTCCTTACTGGGCTATTTTTCCCTGTTGGAGCCCTTGGGCTTCTAGCATCATGCTTTTCCAACTAGGGTTGTAGCTTAGCTATTAACAATAATAATAATAATGATGATAATAATAATGATAATAATGTTAATAATAATAATAATAATAATAATAATAATACTAATAATAGTAATCATACAGTAATAATAATAATAATGAAAGAGCAGAATGCATGTTATCAGGGAGAGAAAAATCTCTGGCACTAATCAAACTAGCAAGAGAAAAGTAACAAGTACCCTTACATCTGTTGATTGTAGTAGAGAGTAAGCGCCAGTCCTGTGCCACAAACACAGAACTGTGTCACTTTAGCCACTAATCCATGGTCACAGGCTGCGCAACAATGTCAAGTGGTGCCATTTCCTCAATTTGTGATACCAAAGTATCCATAATAAAGAAGGGAGCAGCATTCCCCAGTCCAGGAAGAAAATGTGAAGAAGAGCACCTAATCTCCAACACCTGGCCAACAGTGTGGAGCCATGGATCTTTGGCTGGCCTGGATAGTCAAGCCAGATATCTGGGCCTCAGCTCCAGCCCAGGGCTGGGGGACTGAGAGCACAGGGCTATGGCCCCAGCCACTAAGAAGGCATTAGTACAGCAATGGTCGGTCTGAGAGGGATGGGAGAATGGGGCCATGGTCAATGAATTAGTGCAAAGCCAAACTTGGAGATCTGCATTTCTAGCCAGAGTAGTCAGGCCAGCGGGTGGTACAGGGCCATAAATTCAAGAACATGGTCATGATCCCAACAAGGGCATGGATCACAGGGCAGGGTCAATGAAAAGTGTACACCCAAGCATGGAGCCATGCATCCCCAGCAAGTCTGGCTACCAGTGCTACCTAGACTTCCTATACTTCAACTTGTCAGAAGAAGCATTCGAATCAGATTTAGAAGGGGAAGAGGTGGAAGAAGAGTTGGAAAAGGAGTGAACATAATAAATTTTAAAAGTAAAATGTATTTTCACAAACTATACAAACCTAACTGCTTTAGATATGGAATATACTTTTCTGCGTGAACTGGACGGCTGCTAAAACATTTCAACAAGCAGTTAAGCAACAGGTGGGAGCAAGGGCGAGGAGCCTCAACCCCCCTACCTGTCAAAATGTCTTTAATTATGGCATTTTGGCTCTGGACTCATAGGGGTTGTGGAGGAGAGACGTTTAATCTAAAGGACTCCAGTTTGTATAGCTAGGTGAAATACAAATTACTTTAAGAATTTTGAATGTTTTCTCTTATGCGAAATACGAACCCTCATCCTTTGGGTAGAGAGATTCACTGCTTGGTTGGTCAGAAGTCCCCCTAAAACTGAACTGGTTGGTTCTTTTCCTTCCTTGAAAATGTCAATCAACCTGATCCTGTACAGGAGCAAAGGAGATGACTCCAACATCCTCCGATCTGTCTATTAAGGGATGAATAGGCTGATAGGGCTTAGGTCTGTCCAAGATGATTGGTATGTGGTCAAAGAAGAGATCCCTTCCCCCGAAAGGCATAGGGCATTCGGAATGATATACCTGGCATATGATGATCAACAGGATGGTATATATTCCACTAACCTCTCCCACATTTAGAGGATGGGGTAGACCTTTTCTAGGTTCTAAAGAATGGAGCTCAGAAATGTAGTTAACAGTATCAAGTCAGATCCAGTAAGTAACTCTTTGACCAATTCTTCCCTAAGAGAGGGAAAGAGAGAATGGAAATAAAGAGCCAGTTATTCTGCTATTACTCCAGACTTATATCTATCCATTACCATGGACAGGATGCTTACCATCTCATAAGGAATCTGGGGTTGCTAAACAAATACTCGAGCAGCCACCACAAGACCAAATGCAAAGGCGTCAAGATACTTATGGGTACTCTTGTAGAATAAAGGCTGGTACATACAGACTCCAAAATTTAACACATGGCCAACTGCAAGATTCTTCTCAGAGGCAAGGTAGGGACATATCCCCTGACTTCATGAGCTCCAATCCTAGCTGGTACCTCGACCCTCTCAGCAGTCGAGGCGAATGCATTATGGATTGACTCACAAAATCCAAGAGATTAAGTTCTGAACACTTCTTTATTGGTTCTGCCAATCCTGGAGTCTCTGAGACCCAGGTCTGAGGTGTCAGGTCTTTTTCAGATAGCAAGAAGAGCCTACACGGGACACAAAAGCATCTCCTCTCAGTGCCATTTGATGCTTCACATAGAGAGGAAATGGAAAAGGGCTCGAACATAGGGTCATGCCCCGGCAGGTTCTGAGTTTGGCTATGTGTCCTGGTACCAACCTAAGGAGCTTCTTTCACTCCTTAGAGTGGGAGATTAAGGCAGAGAGACCACATAACTCAACCAAATCCTCATCAATATTAAGGTAGCAGACACTCTTGAGAGTCAGAACCTTGACTGAGGCATTCTCAAAGGCTCGAACGTGAGGTATAGTACTGATCTGCAAGACTGTTCGAAGCTACTCATGAGCATAGACAATTGCTATGAGAAGGAGAGTTCTATCCCTTTTCGTCGAAAGACCATACGCAAGGAGCTTCTCTCAGCAAGGAAGATGAGGAAATCTGCAATCTGGTCTAATGATGATCTGGACTTCACGCTCCTCACAGAATGTGCACACTTTTAACAGGGGTCTGATCTGCACTCAGCATAAGGGAATAATTGCGATTAATCATACTACTATGGTGCAGCTATAGTAGATCTATTACCAGTTTAGCCATAAACCGATGCATTGTCCATCCTTTACTAGCATTTCTTCTTAATTTAATTAACATAAAGCCAATATTAACCATTCAAGCTAACAAAATGACCGTACTTGTTGCGTCCAAAGACAAAAGTGAAGTCTTTGAAATGAGAGCATTTGAAGCTACTTGCCTGCATTCATCACCTGTCATTAACTACCTTGTTAACAATTTCAACAGCTGCTACAGCTCCACTGAAGGGATTTCTCTGTTTTAAAGGACGAAAGGTTTGTATACATGTACGAACAAATACAGTCAGCCTTCCTCATTCACTGGGGTTAGATAGCAGAGACAGGCATGAAAAGTGAGAATCCACGAATGCTTGCTGCCCTAGGGTGAATCAACTCATAGCCCGTCAACTCACTGCCAATTGGGTATGTGCAGTCGACTTACACACTAGCTAACTTACTGTACTGCACTATTGTGTTTTCACTTGGTTTCTATCACTTTATAAGTATTGTATTAGTATATGAACACACTTCAGTAACTGACATGTACAAAAGTGTACTGTTGTACATATGTACAGCACAGTACACAGTAAGACTACTGTACACATATGAAGAGTCATACCCACACTTATATAGTGTGCACATGTAATAACAACAAAACACTGTTGTTCCTATCTCACAACACTCGCCGATACTGTAGTATACAGTATATTACTGTAATATATGTGCAGTACTATCACTACAGTACAGATTTTCTGGGTCGACCTGTGTCGCCCGGTGAAAAGGTCCTTCTTGTCACTTTTCTGATATAAATAGCTTCCAAATATACCAGAGAAAGTTAAAGCATGGAATGCAGAGGTTACTACCCTCGCGCGAGCACCCCTAAGGGCGCCGTGTATAAAGATAGGGCGTGTGAAAACCACTATTCACAGGTCGTCTTCCATTTAGAGAATTCCTTCGTCAATACATGGGGTGAGCCGACACAGTGGCTCGAACCATTCCAGCCTGAACCACCCCACCGACGCCCGACACCTAGAGCCATCTGACATCCTTCTTTTGGACTCGTGTCGCGACGCTACCATTTTCCTTTTGTGTGTGCCTTTTTCGCTGATTTTAGGATTACTTCATCATGGCTGAAGCTCTCCTTCCTGCTGCACCAATGTTAAGTACCATAGTTTGTTTTGGCATTATTCATTGCCCGGGCTTGCACGCCTTATTTGCGTTTTGCGTGTGTTTTAGTGCGCTCGGCTAGCTGCCGTTACCGCGTCTTCTACGCGTTCCTACCTCACGCTTTGTTTACATGCCTTCGGGTATTTTATGTCATGCTGGGTTCTTTTATTAATCTTATGTTAGATTGATTTGGTCTTTGACCCTAGTTTTAGAACCTATTTTACTATTTAGGTACTTAATGAGTCGCTTCCGAGTCCGTGTTGTTGCGTTAGCGAAGAATAGCGTTCGGCGTTTTATTACAGTTTAGTTCCCTACCCTAGGTAGGCATTCCTGACTTGAAACGAAGTTACGCTTCGTTGTCCCCATTCAGTTTTGGATTTGCACATCTTTCTATTTAGAATACCGTTTGTCAGAGAGTGTTTATTTACTGCCCTTTTCGTCTATTCTTCGCTAACTTTAACTTGAGTTCTATGTACTACTACGGACAGATATGTTTTACATGTGTTTTTTGTTTTTAAGGTTCGTGTTTTCATTTCTAGATCGAGCTTAGTAACCCTACGAGTGAGAGAGGCTGGAGTTTCCCCCACTTTTCAGTTTTACATTACTGTTTCGGAATATTTTCCTCACAAGAGGCTGGCTTCTCCCCCTCACTCATCTCGTTTTGTGATTATTGCATTATCATTTACTTTGGTAGGTTACTTTGCTTCTCTCTAGTAGTCTAGTGTTTAATTATTTTGCTATTAAGGCCCTGTCATGTTAGAGTCTGCCCCTATTTTAGGTTAGTTCTCTTTAATGGCCTGCTCTCGAGCCACCAACCAAGTTCCCCCTCCCCCTCACGGTCCCACCCTGCCTCCCCCGCTCCGGCCTGGGAAATTGTGTCTGGACTTTGCTTATTACTTTTACTCCGGAGCTCCGCCATGGTCCTCCATTAACATACATGAGCTGGGAACACGTTACTTACCTAAATATTACTCCGGTGCTCCCCTTCGACTGGGAATCCCTCCCCTCGTTGGCCTTCAGCACCTATGACTCCGGGCTACAGCCCCTTTCACACGACAACCCCCCCTTTTTAAATTACTCCGGTGATCCGGCGGCAGGCTCTCATCAGCTTCCCCGGATTTTTTCCCTATTTCCCCTGTAACTCCGGTGTACTAACTACCGGAGATCAATTTTAACCGGAGATCATTTTTATATCGAGGGCCGCTTCTCCCCGGAACTCCGGTGCACTACGGAGCATTCCCTTTTTTATTGCACTAGACCTAAATTCATCTTAGATCAAACATTGATTACCTTAGGAGCTCCGGTTCCTTGCGAATACCCTGAACCTACTAACACATATTCATATAGACTCTATCACCCTCCCCTTCTTTGGCCTTAACTCTATTAGTGTTATGCATGCCAACCTTCTCTCTTACTCTTTAGGTTAGTTAGAGCTATTAAGGGAGTTGGTGTACTTATAATATATTTTATTTTACAGAAAGTCCGCTGCGCCTTCAAGGGTTGCTCGGCTACATTCGCGGATCCGGTGGGCCACGACGTCTGCCGGTCCCACGCTCACTGCGCGATCTCCTTCGCCCGGGAAGCAGACCAGACCCCGTATATGGTCTGGTTCCCAGAGTCCTGTTCGCTCTGCTACGAGCTCTCCTCCATCCTCCTCAATGATGAGGTAAGATTTCTCAATAATTATCATTCCTAAATTACTGTATTTATTGTTTTTGGGAATTCTTCGGTCATGGACGAGTAAATTTTTTTGTAACCTGAGTCTGTTGTTTCACGCATCTCCCTTTTCGCGTTCGTTCTAACTTTACCCTCCTTTTAAGGCTGACGAGGAGTCCATCAAGGCAGCCAAATCCAACCTCCGGACCTGGGTCTCGGGGTTTGGCAGAAACGCCCCTCAAGGCTGTCCTTACATGTTGGACGGGGGACATGGCCTCCCGGCTTTTCCCCGGATCCCCCTCGGCCGCCATACCCAACGAACTCGCTGCACCGCTCCTAGAGGCCATTAGAACAGCTTTACCTGCCCCAGAGGAGCAACAACTTTCCGGCGATGTATCAGCGTTAGACATTCATCTCGAGCCGATGGATGATCAGGTTAGTGGTGTAGAGGATCTGGCAGGCTCTTTTCTTTCCCCTACTCCTTCTTCTTCCTCTTCCTTCTTGGGCTTTGACAAGCCCTCGGCTTCACCTTGGGATGGGTCCTTATCGGTACGTCCTAAGGTTAAGCCGCTAAAGAAATCCAAGAACAAACCTAGCACATCATATACGTCTCCAGCTTTGTCCCCGGTCCCCGGACCTTCCACATCCGCCGTCATCCCAGTAACGTCAAAAACCCCTCCTCCTTCTAAAGGACAGAGGGGTAAGTCCGCTAAAGCCAAGGCATCAGCTCCGGATAGCCAGTCTGACCCCTATTCGGCTGCTCTATTGTCAAAGGTCCAAGAGATGATGGACACGAGGCTGGAAAAGCACTCTTCCTTAATGACGGAGCTTAAGGATATGGTCGCTGGCCTTATCCGCTCCGGATCTCACCCAGCTCCGACTGTGGGTCCTGACACCTCAAAGCTACCGCCGTTCGATAAGAACAACCCTTGGCGGTTTGCTCGGCATGCTCCGTACCTGGATGGTATCTTGACTCTTGAGGGATTAGGTACCCGCCCATTGGAGGACCTGGAGTTCTACCCCCCTGACCTCCAGTCTCCTTTTAACGGGTTTGTGCGCCTGAGGGAACATGCACTCGTCAGGATGGACAAAGTTCCCAAGGAGACAGTAATTTTCCCAAAGGAACAAGCCCAAGCTGTCTGAGCTCCTACCCTTTCAGAATGGGGCTGCACTAATTCTAAGCTAACCCCTCATAAAGGTGCGTATACCATCTTTACGTCACCTCTGGATGTTCCTTCTCCTCTCGCTGACAAGGTAACGAAGTTGACCATCCAAGCCATTAAGGACGGCCTCCCTATGCCAACCCTTAATGAGATGGACCCCACCTCTCTCCTTATGCCAGCTTCAAAGGACTTTTGGCAGGATGCTCCGGCGACCTTCACAGTAGGTAAACTCGATCCGGAGTGTGCCTCCTCCCTCTTTTCAGAGAGACTTCCTAAGCTCCCAGATCACTTGTTGAAAACGGAGTTTGAGACAAGAAATAGACTAGCGAGATCCCTTAACTCACTTACATCCTCGGAGTTGATAGCTTCCCTTTATGGGGAAGAACAGATCTTTCGGGTACTAGCGAAGAGTCTCCTGCAGACTTATCAGATAGACCTGCATGACTTCTGGACCGCGAGAACAAACTGCAGGAAACATGTTCTGGCGGAGGCTTCTATTAGGCACGAGCCTAATAGGCTTATTAGCTCTTCCTGTTGGGGCAAGACTCTTTTCCCACAGGAAGAAGTGGATAAAGTCCTCCAGGAAGCAGCCAGGGCTAACCAGAACCTCCAGGTTAGGTGGGGCCTCTCTAGCAAATGCAAGTTTGATCCAGTTATGAGGCAACAATACCCCAAAAAGAAGCAGATTACACGAAAGATCTCCTAAAGAAGAAGGCCATAAAGAGAGTACGGAAATTGAAATTTCAAGGATGCCTGTTCACGGTTCCGAAAAAGAATTTGACCACCTTGAGAGTAGTTCTGGACCTATCCAAATTGAATTCCTACATTCTTTGCGACAGGTTCCGTATGCTGACTGTCTCTCAGGTACGGACCTTACTTCCCCGTGGGGCCGTCACCACCTCCATCGATCTTACAGACGCCTATTATCACGTCCCAGTGGCAAGAAACTTCTCTCCCTACCTAGGCTTCCGCCTAGGCAGAAAGTCCTACGCATTCAAAGTGATGCCATTCGGCCTCAACATTGCCCCCAGGATATTCACGAAGCTGGGGGAGACAGTGTTAGAACAGCTCCGGAGCCAGGGAATTATGTTGATAGCTTACCTGGACGACTGGCTCATTTGGGCACAAACAGATCAGGAATGCCACAATGCTACAGCCAAAGTGATTCAGTTCCTGCAAAAGTTAGGCTTTCAGGTTAACTTAAAGAAATCACGCCTACAACCCGCAAGTCAATTCGAATGGCTGGGTATTCACTGGGACCTTACAGATCACAAACTATCTCTCCCTCCCAAAAAGGTCAAAGAGATAGCCTCAAAGACAAAACGGTTCATCAAGAACAAACAGGTGTCAAGACGAGCCTTAGAAAGAGTTCTCGGCTTATTCCAATTTGCCTCAGTAACAGACGTCCTACTAAAAGCCAAACTCAAAGACATCAACCGAGTTTGGAAGAAGAGAGCAACAATTCAACTAAGAGACAAAGTCTCAACAATCCCCTCAGTATTAATAAAGAGACTCCGGCCATGGTCAAAACCAGAGAATCTATCCAAGTCAGTTCCTCTGCAGTTTCCCCCTCCTCAAGTGACGATTCACACAGACGCGTCTCTCAGTGGCTGGGGGGGCTACTCTCAACACCAGATGTTTCAGGGATCCTGGTACCCCACTATGAAACAATTATACATAAACGTGTTGGAAGCCATGGCAGTATTTCTAACCTTGAAACAGTTATCCCATCCAAAGACGACTCATGTCAGGATAGTCTCAGACAGCTCAGTGGTAGTACACTGCATAAACAGAGCCGGATCAAAATCTCCCAACCTGAATCAGATCCTGGTAATGATTTTCACCTTGGCAACAGAAAGGAACTGGTTCCTGTCAGCCACACACCTGGCAGGAGTCCAGAACGTTATAGCGGACACCCTATCCAGGACAAAACCACTGGAATCAGAATGGTCTCTAGACATGAATTCCTTCCGGTGGATATCCAGATTGTTTCCGGGTCTCCAAGTGGACTTGTTTGCGACACACCTCAACTACAAGCTTCCTTGCTATGTAGCCCCCAACCTGGACCCTCAGGCTTATGCCACAGACGCATTAACCCTGGACTGGAACCGTTGGAAGAAGATTTAAATATTCCCTCCAGTGAATCTTCTGATGAAAGTACAGTATTACCCAAACTCCGCTCATTCAAAGGAGCAGTAGCTTTGGTGACTCCCAACTGGCCAAAGAGCAACTGGTTTCCGCTCCTTCTAGAGCTGAAACTTCGCCCCTTCTGGATTCCACACCCCAAGTTGACACAAGTTGTCCAAACTCAGACTGTGTCAGATTCCTCAAGAATAGCACAAACTCTAACTTTGTGGATTTCATGAAATTTGCAGCCCACAAGGATGCAAATATCGACCCGGAAAATGTCCTTTTTATCGAATCAGACAAGAGGGACTCAACTCTTAGGCAATATGATTCGGCTGTTAAGAAACTAGCAGAATTTCTAAAGAATTCAGACGCTACTCGAATGACCCCTAACTTGGCCATTTCGTTTTTTAGGTCCCTATTTGACAAGGGCCTAGCCGCTAGTACTATCACTACAATTAAATCAGCCCTGAAAAAGATTTTTCAGGTGGGCTTCAATATTAACCTAGCAGATTCATATTTTTCATTCATCCCAAAAGCCTGTGCTTGGCTTAGACCTTCTATTCGTCCACAAAAGGTCTCATGGTACCTAAACGATGTCTTAAAACTACCATCAGACACTGATAACGAATCCTGCTCCTACATTTCCCTTCTCAGGAAGACCCTGTTTCTTACAGCCATGGCCTCAGGTGCCAGAATTTCAGAATTAGCAGCTCTCTCCCGTAATCCTGAAAATCTAGATTTCCTTCCGTCAGGAGAAGTCCTACTCTCCCCAGATAGAGCTTTCCTAGCTAGAAATGAGGACCCTCAAAATAGATGTTCCCCTTGGAAGATTATCCCTCTTCCACTTGATGCTGCTCTGTGTCCAGTAGTGACTCTTCGGGTCTTTTTAGCTAGAACTGCTACACGCTCATCTGGTCCCTTGTTTGTCAGGGAACAAGGAGGTACTATCTCCATCCAAGGTGTTAGACAGCAAATACTTTACTTCATCAAGCAGGCTAACCCAGAATCCTTTCCCCATGCACATGATATCCGAGCAGTAGCAACCTCCATCAATTATTTTCAAAATATGGATTTTGATGAACTTAAAAAGTATACAGGTTGGAAATCTCCTATGGTTTTTAAACGCCACTATTTAAAGAACTTACAGGCCCTAAAATTCCCTACTATAGCAGCTGGGAGTGTCATCTCCCCAGAGTAACCTCTTACCTTTCTTTCTTTTCGTCCAACTCTTTCTTCTCCCTCCTACCTGCCACTCTCACCACGATGCCTCTCACCTCGGTGGATTGGATTTAGCTCCATAATATCTCACGTTATGTCATTGTTACATTGTTCATTATTTGTCATTTACCTATGAGATGTATATAGCCTTATCCTTAAGTATTTGGACCGTTGATTACCATTTTATTCTAAGGTTTTTGAGAATTGTGATTATGTTGTGTTACATTTCTTCACTCGTGGGTACACATACCAATATTACTATTTTTATACTTAAGGTTTTTTGAGAATTGTGATTGTTGTGTTACATTTCTGCATTTCATTTAGTAAACCTTCCACATGTACATGACTTTTTAATTCCCGTTTTTTAATTTTGTTACTTATGGGCTTGGAAGGCATTCTCTTGTATATTTTCACCGGGCGACACAGGTCGACCCAGAAAAGGGATTTTGACGAAGGAAAAATCTATTTCTGGGGAGAGACCTGTGTCGCCCGGTGAAACCCTTCCCTGTTTTCCCTTCCCTTTCCTTTCCAAGCCATTAATCATACAGAAGGATGTCAGATGGCACTAGGTGTCGGGCGTCGGTGGGGTGGTTCAGGCTGGAATGGTTCGAGCCGCTGTGTCGGCTCACCCCATGTATTGACGAAGGAATTCTCTAAATGGAAGACGACCTGTGAATAGTGGTTTTCACACACCCTATCTTTATACACGACGTCCTTAGGGGTGCTCGCGCGAGGGTAGTAACCTCTGCATTCCATGCTTTAACTTTCTCTGGTATATTTGGAAGCTATTTATATCAGAAAAGTGACAAGAAGGACCTTTTCACCGGGCGACACAGGTCTCTCCCCAGAAATAGATTTTTCCTTCGTCAAAATCCCTTAATTAACTAAGGTAACACTTGTAAGTGATTGCTGTTTTCGGCTGGTCGACTCGCACCGTTCCAACTCGCTGTGCACATAGCCTATATCTATATTACCACTGTCAAGTACAGTATTTTGTATAAAGTACAGTATTGTACAGTAGTTAATATAACAATAACACTAATACAAAATGAATACACTAACACAATAAAAATTTAAAGAAAAGTATCAGTACAACACCACTGTATCATTAAGATATCTTTTTTACAATGTTACTGTATGAGTAAGGAGAAAATGTGTATAAAATCACAAGAACAGAGCTCCAGCTTTTTTGTTTCCCTGTCTGGAGTCGGCCGATAAGTGCATTGCGCACCTCAGGCTCATTTACATTTCCCTCTGCTCGGTGTCAGCTGACAGGATTAGGTTGCTCTCACCGTTGTGATGGGAAACTTTAGTGTAAGTGGGTGATGGAGCTGTGATATGAGGGTATGTGTTCATGTAATACTGTTGAGCACTGAATAACTGTAGTGATTGTAAATAGTAATAATTACACAGCAATGGCAAACATGTTGCAGGGAGGAACCGTCTGCTTTTTCCCGGGGAAGGTTTGTCATGTATTAATGTACAGTATATACTTATGGAATGTAAAATTTTCAGCTGGAGTGATGTACAGTGACGAAAAGCTTATATAGTGGGGCCATCAAAGTGAGTAAACTTGTTGTTGTGTGACTTGATTATGAGCCAGTAAGTTAGGTATTGTAGTATAATCAGATAGATATCTATGTACTGCCCAGGACAGTATATGGTGTTAATAAAGGGAATTTGACGAAGGAAAAATCTATTTCTGGGGAGAGACCTGTGGCGCCCGGTGAAAAGAGTCCTTCTTATATATCTTTTCTGATAAAACCTTCCAATTATACCAGAGAAAGATAAAAGCATGGAATGCTGAGGTTACAGCCCTCGCGCGAGCACCTTTTGGGTGTCGTGCATAAAGCAAAGGCGCGTGAAATCCACTATTCACAGGTTGTCTTCCATTTAGTTAATTCCTTCGTCAAAGGGATGGGCCGATACAAAGGCCCTAGCCAACTACCAGCGCCACACCACCCATGCCACGACGCGAGCGCCATCTGAACAACATCCTTCTTTTTTGACTCTTAAGTGTCAAATTTTTTTGTGGTGCTCTCGACCTTTTTTATCAATCGTGGGTTTATTTTGTCATGTCCGAAGCTCCATCTTCACACATTCCAATGTTAAGTACCATAGTTTGTTTTGTCAGCTTTTTATAGTACCGGGCTTTTGTTTAAGACCCAGTATAGTCTGTTTTATTATTCCCATCTGGCCCTTCACGGCGGCCATTGTTTGTACAGTATATTGCTACTTTTGAACTAATTATTGATTGATTTATAATTGTTGTTACATTGCATGTATATCTAATTGAGGTGTATCTCAAATGAGAATTATTCCTTTTGTTAAGGCAATGTTGTATTTGAACTATGGATATTGCATTTGTAATTAAATATTTCAATGATAGTGGTGACTGGCCACATTCATATTCTGTTTTTTTATGGCTATACCAATATGATAGGTTGAAACCCATTGTGGAGGAATAAACAACTATTACAACTTGTGGTCTAAACTTGAATACCAGTATAACCATTTACCATTTACATACGAAGTTCTACCCAGTAAGTCTGAAGTATGAAGCAACTCTTGAGCCGTCGACTGTTTGACGTACGGGGTAGTGTAACGTACGTGTCACACTATACTAAAATCATTATTAACACATTGGATACATATGACAAATTCGAAGATAATTTGTATTTTTCCTAACCATACAAACCTTAGCTATTTACAAAGGGTATTACTTTTAGCGCAGCTGAAATGACGAGCCAATAGTTTTTAACGAGGGTTAATTAGCCCCGCGCTAGTTAGCGGGGGGTGGGGAAGGGTAGCTTGCTACCCCTCCCCCCTCCACACACCGGTGACTTGCTTCACTTCACTTAGAGGTAGGACTTGACTTGGGGGTCAGGGATGGCGGGCACATATGTGTAAATAGCTAAGGTTTGTATGGTTAGGAAAAATACAAATTATCTTCGAATTTGTCATTTGTTCCGTAACCGAAATACAAACCACGCTATTTACAAAGGGTGACTTACCCCCTAGGAAGGGTGGAAAGTCCCCAGCCTTACTGACTTCGGCTTGCCCGGGGGCTCAATCCCTCAGTGAGCAGCACTAGAGAGAGGGAGCCCCTGTACCTCACAGGTTCCTAGCATCGCTAGGAACGAGTGGCCTACATAAGCAGTGTGAGGAGGAGAGTGTGACTCGTCCTATGAAGTTGACCTTGAGACCTTCAGATAGGAATTCTAGGATAGGACGTTCCCCATACCACCTCGTCAGGGTATGGGAGACGCAACAGTATTAAGCTTAATACTAGGAGCACAAAGAAGCATGGGTTACCTGCTGAGGTCGAGGTCAGCTATGCGAGGACCAGGATGCTGCTTCCCCAAGAGAGGGGAGAATGAAGAAAGAAGTAAGGGTCAGACATACTCTTTCATTCACACAGACTAAGACCGGGAAACAACGCCCTCAACCTACTGCTACTTGTCCAAAAAGGAGCCTGAGGTTAGACCAGCTGTTGTGCAGCCACCACAGGGCCGATAGAGAACGTATCGAGGCTCCTGTGGGTCACGTCTTGCAGGTAGTGGGCTGTGAAGGTCGTTTCACGCTTCCAGACCCCAGCTTGAAGTACCTGCGTCACAGAGAAGTTTCTCTTGAAGGCCAGGGATGTAGCAATACCCGACATCGTGGGCCCGAGGGCGACGTGATGGAGGAGGGTCAGGATTCAGGGCATGGTGGATAACCCTTCGAATCCAAGCTGAGATGGTGTTCCTGGTGACCCTCCTCTTTGTCCTGCCTGTGCTCACAAACAAAGCTCGCACATGAGGACGGACTGCAGCCGATCTCTTCAAGTAGTACCTCAGACACCTCACTGGGCATAGTAGCATCTGGTCTGGGTCGTTTGTTACAGAACGGAGACTCGCGATCCTGAAAGAGTCGAACCGAGGATCCGGCACTCCAGGATTCTGAGTCTTGGCCACAAACTCAGGGACGAACCTGAACGTTACCTCCCCCCATCCCCTTGAATGGGCGATGTCGTAAGAGAGACCATAAAGTTCACTAACTCGCTTGGCCGAGGCCAAGGCGAGTAGGAAAGCCGTCTTCCAAGACAGGTGGCGAACGGAGGCCTGGCGTAATGGCTCGAAGGGAGGTCTCTTGAGAGACCTGAGGACTCGAACCACGTTCCAAGGAGGGGGTCTCACTTCCGACTGGGGGCAGGTAAGCTCATAGCTACGTATGAGTAAAGAGAGTTCTAGCGACGAAGAAATATCCACGCCCTTCAATCTGAAGGCCAAGCTTAAGGCTGAGCGATAGCCTTTCACCGCCGAGACAGAAAGGCGCATTTCTTCTCGCAGATACACGAGGAAGTCCGCTATTGCTGGAATAGTGGCATCGAGTGGAGAGATACCCCTTCCACGACACCAACCACAAAAGACTCTCCACTTCGCTTGGTAGACTCCCTCAGAGGACCTTCGCAGGTGCCGAGACATTCTCTCCGCAACCTGTTGCGAAAAGCCTCTCTCCGCGAGGAGACGCTGGATAGTCTCCAGGCGTGAAGCCGAAGCGAGGCTACGGCCCTGTGAGGGACACCGGAGTGGGGTTGTCTGAGAAGCTCGTGTCGTGGAGGAAGCTCCCTTGGGAGTTCCGTCAGGAGTTGCAGAAGGTCCGGAAACCATTCCGCGTGATGCCATAGCGGAGCTACTAGAGTCATGGAACAGTTGACCGATAGTCTGGTCCTGTTGAGCACCCTTCTCATCAGAGAGAATGGTGGGAAGGCGTACACGTCGATGTTGTCCCACCGTTGCTGGAAAGCATCTTGCCAGAGTGCCTTGGGGTCCGGGACTGGTGAGCAGTACAGGGGCAGCTTGAAGTTCAAGGCTGTCGCGAACAAGTCCACCGTCGGGGAACCCCACAAAGTCAGGACTTTGTTGGCTATCTGAGGATCCAAAGACCACTCGGTACTCACTATCTGCGAAGCCCTGCTCAGACTGTCGGCGAGCACATTCCTCTTGCCAAGAATGAAGCGAGCTGATAGTGTTATCGAGTGGGTTTCGGTCCACCTCAGAGTCTCTACTGCAAGATGGGATAGCTGTTGCAAAAAAGTGCCTCCCTGCTTGTTGATATAAGCCACTACCGTGGTGTTGTCGCTCATCACCACCACGGAGTGACCCGCCAGGGACCGTTGGAACTGCTGAAGAGCCAGAAAGACGGCCTTCAATTCTAGCAGGTTGATGTGTAGGCACTTTTCTGATTCTGACCAAAGGCCTGAGGCCCTCTGGTTCAGAACGTGCGCCCCCCACCCTTCTTTTGACGCGTCCGAAAACAGAGTCAATTCCGGGGGGAGGACGAGAAGACTTACTGTACTCCCTTCCGCAGGTTCTCGTCGGCCAGCCACCACCGCAAGTCCGTCTGTTCCAGAGACCCCATTGGGATCAGAATGTCCGGGGAATCGGATCCTTGATTCCACCGGGACTTGAGCCGCCATTGAAGGGATCTCATCCTGAGGCGGCTGTTTGGAACCAGAAGGGCCAGGGAGGATAGCTGGCCTAAGAGACGCAACCACGATTGGGCGGGGAGTTCTTTTCGCCTGAGGAAAGGCTCCACCACCCTCCTCAGCCTTGCTATCCGGTCGTCTGATGGAAAGGCTTTGTGGAGATTGGTGTCTATTAGCATGCCTAGATAAACCAGTCGTTGGGACGGCTGCAGAGAGGACTTCTCGAGGTTTACCACGATCCCCAGATCCTGGCAAAGATCCAGAAGCCTGTCTCGGTGCCGAAGAAGGGTCGACTCCGAGTCTGCTAGGATCAGCCAATCGTCTAGGTAACGAAGGAGACGAATGCCGTTCCTGTGCGCCCAAGATGAAATCAGGGTGAACACTCTGGTGAACACCTGAGGAGCTGTGGAGAGACCGAAACACAGCACCTTGAACTGGTAGATCTTGTTGTCTAGGCAGAATCTCAGGTACTTCCTGGAATACGGATGGATTGGGATCTGGAAGTACGCGTCCTTTAGATCCAGTGTACACATGAAGTCTTGTGGTCTCACCGCAAGTCTGACCGTGTCTGCTGTCTCCATGCTGAACCGGGTTTGTTTGACAAACCTGTTCAGAGCTGAGAGATCGATGACGGGTCTCCAGCCTCCAGTAGCCTTCTTTACAAGAAAGAGTCGACTGAAGAAGCCTGGGGAGCCGTCCACGACCTCATGGAGAGCACCCTTCTTGAACATGGTCTCGACTTCGGCCTGAAGGGCCAGCCCCTTTGCCGATCCCATGGCATAGGAGCTCAACGACACTGGATTCGCTGTCAGGGGAGGTTAAGATGACGTGAACGGGACGCGATAACCTTGGCCGATCACTGAGACCGTCCCGGCATCGGCCCCGTGTTGCTGCCACCTGCGGACGCAACGCTGAAGGCATCCCCCCACAGGTGGACACGCAGGGGGACTGCCACCCCTAGGGCTTGCGGCCGCGGCCGCCACCCCTAGGAGTCTTGCCTCCCCTGGAGGACTTACCGCCCCTCTTGACCTTGGCTGGAAAGGGCTGGGGCTTAGACACCACTTTCTTAGCTGCCGGTGCCTGTTTGGGAGCCTTACGAGGCTGTTGCTGCTGTTGTGGCGGGGCTGGAGGCTTATAGGGCCGAGTTGTAAGGGCCCTGTGGAGGAGGGAGTCCGTGCTGGATTTCCTCCACCTCTCAGCCGTTCGCTCCAAGTCTTGAGGCTCAAACAGGCTCTCCCCCAGAAGGGAAGCATGTCAGAGCCTACACACATCTACGGCGGGGACCTTCGGATGGAATCTCTCGGACACAGCATCGCGACGCTTCAACACCGAGTTGGCCCACAGGGTGGTAACCTGGTGCGCCAAAAACTCGATGGAGCGGGTGCCCGAGAGCAAGAAGGTCTCTAGGGCCTTCCTATTGGTCTCCTTGGACAAGTCCTCCGATCGCAATAGGATGCCCAGAGATCCTAGCCAGAAGTCCAGCCACGAAGTGGCCTGCATGGCACACTTAGCGACCTTCTCGTGGTTAAGGATCTCTGCCGCCGAGAACGACACCTGCCGGGCAGAGAGTTTCTCCAGGGGAACTCCCTTCGCCAGCTCCTCCACAGAGTGATAGAGAGGAAGAGCGAGGTTGTGCTCACCCAGGATCTCGAAATACCTCCTCTGCTGAAGGCAAGGAGGAGGGATAAGCTTGTTCCCGGCAGTGGAACGACTGGAGGAGGCAAGAAGTGCGAGCTGAGCGTTGGCCCTAGCTCTGGCACTCTTCAGCCCCCGAGACCAGGGCAGAGCTGCACTGGTCTTAGGCGCCTTCCGAACGTCAAACACTTCACCCAGAATCGTGTCTTTGCCTTCACGGGGGGCGATGACTGGATCCATAAGTCTGTTAAGTGTCCTTATCAGGCTTAGGACCTGCCAGAAGGCATGTTCGGACTCTTGCTGTTCTCCTCCCTGCGGGCTGGCAGCTAAGTCTCCTGCCCCAGGAATCTCTTCCTGGGGTGATACGTGGACATTCCCCTGGGTAGTCGTGGGTTCCTGACGAATCCTTGCAGAGGATTTAGGGACGGTCTTGGAATCCTTGGGTTCCCTCCTGGGAGGGATACAGGATCCCAACAACGAGGTTCGAGGGACCCCTTCCTCACGAGACGATTCTCCTGCCTGAAGCGAAGTCTCCCCCCCCCCTGGTGCCGAGGGGAAGACTACCGCCCCACTGGACTCACCTGAGGACGGAAAGACCTCGTCCACGGGAGAAGGAGAGAGTACTCGTGCAGGAGAAGGGACCTTCGAGACCGACCTCTTGGGAACCAACTTCGCCCTAGGGGAAGTCACCACGAAGTCCACTCCTCTCTTTCTCTTCAGCGTAGGAGAGACAGCCGCTGGTTTGTTACCCTGGCCGGCGAGTGCTGGTTTCATAACCCTCACTAACGCCCGTGCCAGCGGACCAAACCAAGTCTGCTGCTCCAAGGACACAGAGTCCGAAATCCTCACTAAAGAGAAAGGGATCGGGCGATCCTTTGGAGTGGACACGACGGTACCTGCCTGAAAAGAAGGTGGGGAAGAATGCTGTACTGACCTGTCTTCGTCCTGCACTACCAACCTGTGCTTGGATGGAGGTGATCCCGAGTGCCGTCTAGGAGCACGCGTCCCTGCTGCTACCACTGGCTGTGGAATTCGCCGCGAACGATGGTCGCGCGAGGGCGAATGGTTGCGCGGGAGCGCGGGCGAGCGATCGCGCGGGCGCGCAGGTGGATGATCGCGCAGGTGGATGATCGCGCGGGCGCGCAGGTGGATGATCGCGCGGGCGCGCAGGCGAGTGGTCGCGCGGGCGAGTGGTCGCGCGGGCGTGCAGGCGAGCGATCGCGCGATCGCGCAGGCGAGTGGGCGCGAGGGTGGGCAGGTAAATGAACACGTGTCCGAGGCGACGAACGCAAGCGTTGGCGCGACGGCGAGGGATCGTGCTGCCGCGTAGGTGAGGAAGATCGCTGGTGATGTAGATCCACAGGCGATCGATGATGAGCTGGTGAGTGCAGTCGCTCAAGTTGGCGATGGCGCGATGTGGTATGTCGACGCACTGGTGTGCGATGGTGAGCAGCATGCGCAGGTGAATGACCGCGTAATGGTAAGCGATGGCGAGCAGCATGCGCAGGTGAATGATCGCGTGATAGGGTGCGATGGTGATCAGCATCCGCAGGAGGGCGATCGTTCAGGGTTGTGCGATGAGGAGTAGCATGCGTAAGCGGACGATCGTTCAGGGTCGTGCGATGGCGAGCAGCATGCGCAGGTGAATGATCGCGTGATGGGGTGCGATGGTGATCAGCATCCGCAGGAGGGCGATCGTTCAGGGTTGTGCGATGAGGAGCAGCATGCGTAAGCAGGCGATCGTGCAGGGTCGTGCGATGGCGAGCAGCATGCGCAGGAGGGCGATCGTGCAATGGCGAGCGATGGCGAGCGGCATGTGCAGGCGGGCGATCGCGCGATGGCGAGCTAGAAGCTGGCGAACCATGTTCCTTCAGGAGCGTTGGCGAACGTCGGCGCGCTAGTTGTCGCTGTTGAATAGGCGATACTAAGATCGCCTGTGCGCGCTGGCAAGCAGGTGAACGCTGGCGAGGAGGTAATCGCTGGCGCGTAGGTGATCGCTGGCGAGCAGAAGGTCGACGCGTGTCCTGTGAGAGGACAGGTGGTGCGGCGCGTTCACGAGCAGGAACGGGAAGATCGCTGGCGCGTTGGCGAACATGTGTTTCTGACACACGCGCAGCACGATGTTGCGTAGCCACAGGACCAGGCAGATGGTGAGCAGGGAGTTCAGCAGGAACTAAAGGGTGGTCAGAAACCGCAGGACGATGGTCCTCAAATGAGCGCTTACGAGCAGGAGAGCGCTGGCGAGGGGGGCGAACATCAGGAGAGAGCCGACGAGCAGGTGAGTCTTGGCGAGCAGGAGAGTCTTGGCGAGCAGGAGATCGTCGACGAGCAGGAGAGCGCTGGCGAGCAGGAGATCGCTGGCGAACAGGTGAGCGCTGGCGAGCAGGAGAGCGCTGGCGAGCAGGAGAGCGCTTGTGCGCTAGCACTGCTCGCGTAAGGGAAGAATCCCTTAGCCCCGAAGGGACCGTTGCCCGTCGGGTGACGAGTTCTCCAGAAGGCGAAGATCCGGCAGGAGATGGTGAGCGGTCTGCAGAGAGGTTCAAGGAGGGCGGAGCAGTAGGTTGAGGCTGACGAGGAGAGTCCCCCCCGGAGGACGAAGACCCAAAAAGGCGTCTCTTAGTCCCCCTGTAAGGGGAAGGAGGGCCCTTGTGGCGTAGAGGGCGGTGAGCCTTACGGCGGAGGCGGCCTCGGGGGAGATCGTCGGGACCATCGGTCCTCCGAAGGGGAGTCTCCGTCAAAACACTTCCCTCAGAAGGAAGCTGAGCAGCAGTCGAGACCGAAGGACTCACTTCCCCCTTCGAAGGATGTACGGAAGGAGGAGGAGAGCCTTGAGCACCATCACCAGCAACAGCACCTGCGGCGGAAGGCCCAGCCACGTCGGAGGCCTCTGTCACCACGACGTCGACAATAGACAGAGGGTCTACCTCTGCTACCACCGGCGACTGCTTAACAGCGGCCCCCAACGAGACAAGGTCAATAAGAGCGACCCTGGAGGGCAAGCCCTTAAGCCCCAGGGACGACCAAATCTGTAAAAGATCATCACTGGATAAGGCATTATCATTATCAATAACCTCCCCCGGAGGAGGAAGGGGAACCGCCTCGCTATGGGAGGCGACGCCCTCTCCCCCCACCGAAGGAAGGGAAACAGAACAAGGGCCTGCGCTCCCACTCGGACGACTCTCCTTAGGAGGCGGCCGAGGGGGAGCTTCGGAGGAGGTTTGGGCGGCGGAAGAAGAGTCCCGAGAACCTTCCTCCTTCAAGGCTAACCCCGGAGAAGAACGGTCTCTCTTGGACTTCTTCTTACGCCGACGGCCAAACCTCTCCCACTGGGAGGCAGACCACTCCCTGCACTCACGGCACATGTTATCCTGGTTACACCGTCGGCCCCGACATTGAGGGCAGAGGGTGTGTGGATCCGTATTAACGTCCGACATGAAAGTCCCACAAGGACGGCCGGCAACTCCAGGGCATGTACGCATAGTAAAGAAAAAAAAAAAAAAAACTGAAGGTCAACTTCCAACCAACACACACGCTGAAAAGAAAAAGCAGAAAATTAAAGGCTGTCACGAAGGCGATGAGCAGACACGTCTGATCACCGCCGAGCCAAAAGTGAAGTGAAGCAAGTCACCGGTGTGTGGAGGGGGGAGGGGTAGCAAGCTACCCTTCCCCACCCCCCGCTAACTAGCGCGGGGGTAATTAACCCTCGTTAAAAACTATTGGCTCATCATTTCAGCTGCGCTAAAAGTAATACCCTTTGTAAATAGCGTGGTTTGTATTTCGGTTACGGAACAAACAGGTTTTTTACATCCCTTTTATACATCACAGCGAGATTCTGTACAAAGAGATTGAACCAGGAGATGCACATGTGAGGAGAGACAATGTGAGAGTGAGACTGAGTCAGCTGGAGATGGGGTCTTGTGTTGTGCGGAGAGGGTAGAAGTGCAAAGCAGGCAGGGTGCAAAGGAGCATGGTTGGTTTGAAATCGTCGGGCCACAAGATTACTTATCACTAAACCACAAATGGGGGAACTGTTATTTAGTAGGTTATACGGTTCTCTGTATCACAAATGACCGAATCCAGGAATATTGAGTGCTGACTGTATGCCTTATTGGACCTTAGGGAAATTATGCATAGATATCTAAACAACTTTCTCTAGGTTTTAACAGAAGTAACAGCATGTTTCTATTCGTAGTTCAAAAAAAAGCAGAGACCGATCGCTATTTTCTCTCACCCCATCACAAGCCAAATTCTCTTCCTTCCGAACCAAAGTATCCTTAAGAAGAGAGACTGAGGTATACCTCGATTGTTCAAGCAAAGCAAGGAGAAAAAGTCTGTACCCTCCTTCCCAACCGACAGTGCATGTGCTATATTCGGTACGAGACTGAGCACTGATAGAGGAGTAAGATCTTGTACCATATACTGAAACACTTTCCCAATCTGGGTTGGTTCCAGGTGCTATATCGTCTGTCTTAGGCGTAATCAGGATGGGATTATTATCATTATTATTACTTGCTAAGCTACAACGCTAGTTGGAAAACCAGGATGCTATAAGTCCACGGGCTCTGACAGGGAAAGTAGCCCACTGAGAAAAGGAAACAAGAAAAAATAAAATATTTTAAGAACAGTAACAACAATAAAACAAGTATTTCCTATAAAAACTATAAAAACTAACAAAACAAGAGGAAGAGAAAATAAGATAGAATAGTGTGCCCAAGTGTACCCTCAAGCAAGAGAACTCTAACCCAAGACAGTGGAAGACCATGGTATAGGGGCTATGGCACTACCCAAAACTAGAGAACAAGGGCTTGATTTTGGAGTGTCCTTCTTCTACAAGAGCTGCTTACCATAGCTAAAGAGTCTCTTCTAACCTTACCAAGAGGAACATGGCCACTGAACAATTACAGTGCAGTAGTTGACCCCTTGGGTTAAGAAGAATTGTTTGGTAATCTCAGTGTTATCAGGTGTATGAGGACAGAGGAGAATCTCTAAAGAATAGGCCAAACTATTCGGTGTAAATGTAGGGAGAGGGAAAATGAACAGTAACCAGAGAGAAGAATCCAATGTAGTACTGTCTGGCCAGTCAAAGAACCCCATAACTCTCTACCGCTAGTATCTCAACGGGTTACCTGTCAACCAGTTACCTAGACTCCTTCGATAATATCACATTTTTCTTTTTCTTCTTCATCTTAGAAGTAGCAGTGCCTGAAGAATCTCATGAATACCAAGCAGAGAAAAGGAGAGAAGGAAGAACTAAAAGAGGACGATGTGTGCAGTTCTTCTTACTCATCTCCTTCATGGTCATGGAAACTTAACGATGACGCTCCCATGGGGGAAGAGGCCACAAGGAACTCTTCATAACAGAAGAAACAACACAAACAGGTGTCACATTCTTCAGTGCCTCCAGGGGTGAAGCAGGAATCAAGAAGATACTAAAGGGGCAGCCTTAGAAATCCTAGTGGCAATCAAAAACCCTTCTATCGACGATGGAACACCAATGACGTGCAAGGATGACTAACTTCCTAATGAGATAATGACTTACTGCAAAAGTCATGGCCCTTGCAACGAGCACAAAAATTATGAGATTTAAGGCAGGCTTGCACACAAACCTGTCACACATTTACAGCATTATCGGGAAACAACTGCATATTCTTGTACAGTATTTTTCCTTTAATATATTCCACGATCACAACCGCCTGACTGCAATGCACACTTATGCATCTATTCTAGAGAGAGAAAGCAAGGAATCAAAATAGCCAAAATTAGAAGCGAAGCAGTAAAAGTACGTGTACTTTCCGTGGCCGAAGCCATAAGTGAGTGTCTGGCTTCCCCGCCACCTGCTGGTAGTTATAATTACCTTGTTAAATTTCAACAGCCGTTCCAGCTTTGCTAAAATCATACTCCTTTTAAAGGATGATGGTCTGTGTTCCCGTAGGAACAAATATACATATGACAGTCAGGTAAACTTTTTTATAGCAATGATATTCTAGTTTAACTACAAAAACCACACTCATTAGTAAAAACTCATGACATTGAAAGTACAGAAAGAAAAAAAATGAGCACCCATCATAGAACCAGTTTCTTCACTCCAAAAGATGTTGAGTGACTGAAAAAGAAACCCTCTCCTCTTTCCAGCATTTACCGAACACCTTAATCCAAATATTCAAGTCTTTAGATAAATTAAAGCAGCTGCCTGACTATCATTATGTTGAGAATAAAAACCCAAAGCAAAAAACCTATATAAATACAGAGCAAGGGATGAAAAAATCAAGCAACATTATTAATTGATTGTTTACACTAGGCAGCCATTATATAACCATGCAGTGGCATGAAATCTGAGCAATAAATTATGTTGAAATTATTAACAACTAATACAGTATCAGAAAGGGGAACAAAACACACCTGAAAAGTCCCAGAAGTGAAGAAATGTAAAATAACAAATCTATTACAAGTAAACCTTTAATGCTGAAAATAAAATGACAATTGAATTTTAATCATAAAATTTCTTATTTCTATACTTACCTGATTATTATTATTATTATTATTATTATTATTATTATTATTATTATTATTATTATTATTATTATTACTATTATTATTATTATTATTATTATTATTATTATTATTATCATTACTATTATTATAATCATTATTACTTGCTAAGCTACAACCCTGGTTGGAAAAGCAGGATACTATAAGCCTAGGGGCTCCAACAGGGAAAATAGTCCAGTGAAGAAAGGAAACAAGGAAAAATAAATTAGTTTAAGACCAGTGATATTAAAATAAATATTTCCTAAATAAACTATGAAGACTTCAACAAAACAATAGGAAGAGAAATAGGAAAGAATAGCGTGCCCGAGTGTACCCTCAAGCAGGAGAACGCTAATCCAAGACAGTAGAAAGCCATGGTGCAGAGGCTATGGCACTACCCAAGACTAGAGAACAATGGTTTGATTTTGGAGTGTCCTCCTATAAGAGCTGCTCGTATTGCTTCTAGTCCAAAAGCTGGTTTAATCAATACTTACCCATAAAATTTTCCAAATTTCTTTGGGTTCAACAAATACATGTCTTTAGGTAGACTAGTCTTTAGTTATCTCCATCAACCAGCTGAAATTGCATGCTCTCAGATTGTTTACATAGTGCATTTTAAGGTGTCTTCCCCTTGTTTAGTTAGCAATCATTGCCTGGAATTGGTACAGGAATTATTTCTAGGATATTATGATTCGCATTCCCTTTGTGTACAGTATTATGTTAGGGGCAATTCTATTGTTCAAATAATTTTTGTGAAGTGTGCATTTCACTTTCGGTGCCACTAATGGAAAAAAAAATGTTTCAATGGTTGCCAATCAAGTTAACAGTTTTAGCACAAAAGAAAGCTTTCTGTTAGTTCTGGGGAGTAGCCAGGGAAGACTAGGCTAGTTGATTACAGTGGGATGTCAATGATATTTACACGACTCCACCTTTAGACAGCACACAAGTTCAGTCATAAAAATTTCTTGACATCACTTACTTCCTTTGGTAAACTTCAGAAGTAAATTGAATCCTCCCTTAGTCTTGGTAATTCTGGTCCTTGTCACCCTATGGCCAAACTTAACCCAACCTCTCATAGAGGAGAGGGTATGTAAAGAATATTTTTTTCTTTTGTTAATGTCAGCTGGCTGCTCTTCAAAGATATATCCAGTGAGAAATGGAAGTAAGATTCATCAAGAATAAATACTTTCAGGATGAGGATTTATATTTACTTACCAAAAAATTCTCCCTGTTGCCATCTCTCAGCTAGATCTTGAGTAAAAAGAAACACTTTTTCTACCAACACTTGTATAACTGGAAGAGTAGCTCCAACACATTCATCTGCACTGTCATCTGAAGATGACACTGGTTTGCTGGAGTTTTGGTTATTGGTTCTGTGGGAAATCAAAATGCCTTAGTGTAAATTTCTGCATTAAACCAATTTTTCCATCTATCTCTAAGAAGGCATGGGAAATAGTTAAAATCACATCAATATTTCATATTACACAAACCACAGCTTCATATACTTTTACAGGTATTAGCAATCAGTATAATTGATAATGAGACTGGTGAAACAGTAATTACAACTAATTTCCAAAGTTAATCTTAGAAAGACCCTCAAGTAATAAAGTTAGTAGAGATGTGAGTAGTTTTCCACCTGGTGGGGTGTCAGATCTTCATTAACAAGACTCAGGCCTCATAGGACACAAAAGCATTTCCTCTACGTGACATTCTATCAAGAGTACATGCAAATGCAACCTGTGACATGGGCAGCCACTATAGTGTGTGTTTTTACAATTCATTATCATCATCATCTCGTCCTATGCCTATTAACACAAAGGGCGTCAGTCGTTGTTGTTGTTGTTCTTACAATCATGCTTGTGTAATAATATCTTGTGTCTCCACTCTAGCTGTATTTCAACCCAACCTTGATATCTCTAAATTGTTGTCCATGATTCCCAGCTATCATTGTATTTGTAGATGTACATATGCATGTGTTACGTTCAACCTTGATATTTTCTTATTTTTGCCAATGCTGCAATTATTATTAGAAGGATATCAATTTTTTCATTATTTACTTTACAAAAAAAACATTTTTTTTCAAGCACAAATACAAACCCTTGCCCTTTACACAGGATAGAATGTCAGCAAAGCTGGAGTATTCAGCACTTATACTTTTATAATGAGGTGTAAACAGGTGGCTGGTAGTTACTGGCTGAGAGTGGGGAAGCCACCCCCCTTCCCCTCCTTGCTTGCACAGTGAGCACTCACTTTGAATTAAGCTGTCAGTGAGACCAGATGTTCTTCCACTGGCTTGAGTTTTTGGCTTTTTAATTTATTTTATTTTCTTTCCTGCCTGTAAGAAAATGTTTGCTGTGGATGTGCAGATTTGCCTAAGAGTGTCAAAATAACATTGCTGTACTTTCATGAGTACCAAGGAGGATGATCCCTAACTATTGGGCCATACCTGCAGAGGACATTCCTCCAGGCAGGAATCTCCTTTTGACGAGTGCTGGGATTGGTCACCCTCCCAGTGGCATGTGTATGGCAGGAGGATGAAGAGGTCCAAAAGGGATTCTTCCCCTTTGGGGTAAGCCTCAATGTCAATGAAATTCTGACCTTTTCCTCTGACCCCCAGTATGCTTCCCTTGGTTTCCTCTGGAAGCCAAACGAAAAAGAGTGGTGGCCCTTTACCTTTGGGCCAATTCTCGAAGTCAGAAGACTTTCCCAGGGCTTCTCCTTCAGGAGGAAACCTCATCACCTGGTTTACAGACTAATGATACCCTGCTAGTCGTATGGACCTCTTTGGGGCTACAAAGACCTTGCCAAGGAGTTGCTGGTGACGACAATTGCTTTAAAGGAAGTGGAGGAGTGTGTTTTCGCTCCGGCGTTGGACACCTTCATCTTGTCTCCATCGAGAACAGAGAAGAGTCTTTCCTTCTAGGGCTTCTCCCTTTGAAGCCATCCACCATTACACCAGTCTGTGTCACCTCTTGAGACTAGCAGAACAGACATACTTAGTGTTACAGTATTATGTCTCAACGCGCCCTCCTTCTGGGATGCATGCTCTACCAGTGCTTGAGAAACTGTGTTGGCAAGCAACATGTCTCTCAAAATGAACTTAGGCATGGCCACATGCACATACCTCAGTTTGCTAGCTCTTTGGAGCGTGCACATGGATTAGCTAATCTGGATCCACTAGAAACCTCCTCTCCTGAGCCTGTGGTAGTAGCACGCATAGCATTAGCATGTGCTACCCATGCACGGCTCGCTGGCGAATGCTCAGCCTTCTAGAGGTCTGAAACTGTTTAGTTACTCCATCTGCACCTCACCATTTCACATGCCGGACAAATAGGCCTAACTAATTTACGCATCTACGCAAGGTGCGTGCATACCTCACATAGACACGCCTTATCATTTCATGCACTACCCAGATACGCCTCACCTATTCGCATACTAACTAGATATGCCTTACCATGCTGCATGTCACCTATAAAAAAACTCTACAGCATGCACTTCCAGGATGAAGTGCAATGAAGAACCCTCTTTCAGAAGAGACCTTACGCATGACAGACCTAGAGCGAGCCCCTTCAAGCTCACATTGATGAACTGGACTAAAAGGTCTTCCCAATAGACCTCCCTGACTGATAGACATGCGACTGCCGCAATCAATTTACTCCTCTGGATGACCTTCGTCCTCGAACCCATTACGGTTCTGAATAAAATGATATTTTCATTATAAAATAAATTTTTGAATATACTTACCCGGTGAATATATAAATAGCTGACGTCTCCGTCGGTCGACAGATTCCAAAAACTCGCGAGCGATCGCCATGAAGGATGCCCGGTGTGCCCACCAGCGCCGACTATCAGCCAGATACCGCATATACTTCTCAACCAAACCAGTTTTTCTCAGTCCGTAGGGTCTCTATTATATATTCACCGGGTAAGTATATTCAAAAATTTATTTTATAATGAAAATATAATTTTTAAATATTAAACTTAGCCGGTGAATATATAAATAGCTGATTCACACCCATGGTGGTGGGTAGAGACCAGTATTAAAATGGAGTTTTTATGATAAAACAAAGTTTTATGAATACTTACCTGGCAGTTATATATACATAGCTAATTATCTCTATTTCGGCAGAATTTTTCTAAAACTAGGCAACCGCCTTGTGGTGGTTGGGTGGTAACACCCGTTAAAGGGTGGTAGGAGGAATCATTCCCGTTTTCTGTTCTTCAGTTCATCTCTGCCGGCCGGATCGATAACACGTTGGTCCGTCATTAAGAGTTTTTTTTTCTTCGCTTTCCCTGCTCGGTGTACCAGTCTGCTTTTTTTGGTGAAGTACTCTGATTTGGGGTTTTGGCGATCGTTGTATTTTGTTTTCTCTTAGTTTTTTTTTTTTGCTGTTTTTCATTATGAGTGAAAAGAGTCATTACCGTATCTGTGCGAATGAGGAATGTAAGGTGAGACTACCCAAAATGGCGGTTGATCCTCACACTGTTTGTTCTCATTGTAGGGGTTTTGTTTGTGCCCTTGATAATAGGTGCGGGGAATGTAAGGTTTTGGATGAGAAAGATTGGTTAATTATGAAGCGCTATGTGCGTAAGCTAGAGCTCGATAGAGTTAGGAGAGCTTCTAGGTCTAAGTCTAAGTCTGTTAGTGGTAAGGAAGACGAACTTAGCGTAGATTTATCTATTGATCCTATTATTGATTCCTCTTTGGAAGTTGATCCTTCCCTTGAGGTAGTAACTCCTGCACCTCCTACAGGTTCCGTATCTACGGATGACCCTCGGTACGCTAGCCTGGCGGCCGAGTTGAAGGCCATTAAAGAACAGCTGGAGGCCTTTAAAGGTAAGGAAAGTGAAAGTGCTTGTGTTAGTGCAGTGGAGGTGGCGACCGACCGAATCTGTCATACCCCTAGGCCTAGACCTCTACCAAGCTCCCAGGACCAAGGGAGAAGGTACGTCGATGACCGAAAGGGGGTGAGAGGTACGTACCCTCGGTCAGCCGTCGCCTCAGACAGTCCTGTTGTCTATTCCCAGGCTGCTCTTGACCGTCACGGGAAAGACGAGTCGGATGTGTTGTTTTCTTCTCCGAATTCGTCCAGACGTAAATGGAAGTATGAAGCTTCAAGACCTACTAAGAGGAGATGGGACCGCGACGAACGGTCTCGTTCTTTCTCTCCCGGTTCTAGCAGTTATGAACCTTGTCCGTCGGAGGATGATTTCGACTCCGTGCCTGTGAAAAGGACGAAGCCTGCTGCCGAAGATACGAGTGTTATTCGTCAGCCCCCCCCTTCGGATCCGCAAGACCCAGCTGATGTTGCTAAATCCTTTATGTCTGTCATGCAGGAACAACTTTTGACTTTAGTACAAGCCTTTAGCCGCCCTCACGCCCAGTCTGACAGACGTAAAGACGACTCGTTGCCGATTAAGAAGTCTGCTTCTAAGAGAGAACGGAGTTCTTCTTTAAAGAGACGTATATGCTCAAGAGTTTTTGACAACTATTCAAAAAACAAACTTAAGTATAGGTACCTGGTAAGGAAGCTGACTCTGATAATTACTCTGCCTCATTAGTCCGCTATCCTCACGAAGCCCAGCGATCCTCTTAGGATGCTGAAAGACTCCCAGGAGCTGCTATATCCAGGGTGAACACCCCTATAACAGGACCTCATCAATACCCTTAATCTGGGCGCTCTCAAGAAACAATATTTTGACCACCCGCCAAATCAAAAAGATTGCGAAAGACTTCTTAGTCTCCCGTACAACCCAAAATAAGATTAAAAATTTCAAGAGTAGATTAAAAGGATATTGGGATTAAGGGAATGTAGTGGTAGAGCCTTCACCCACTACTGCACTCGCTGCTACGAATGGTCCCAGTGTGTAGCAGTCCTCATAAAGAGTCTGGACATCTTTCAAGTAATATGAAGCGAAAACCGACTTGCCTCTCCAAAAGGTCGCGTCCATAATACTTTTAATGGATCTATTTTGCTTAAACGCTACAGAAGTTGCTATCGCTCTAACTTCATGAGCCTTGACTTTACGTAAATTATGATCCTTCTCACTTAAATGAGAGTGTGCCTCCCGAATCAAAAGTCTAATAAAATAAGACCACGCATTCTTAGACATGAGCAAAGAGGGCTTTTTAACGGAGCACCATAAAGCCTCTGAACAACCTCGTCGCGGTTTAGTTCTGGATAAACAAAATTTAAGAGCTCTAACGGGGCACAGCACTCTTTCAACTTCATTCCCCACAATCTCAGAAAGACGGGATTTCAAATGATTTAGGCCAAGGATGAGACGGAAGTTCATTCTTGGCCAAAAAACCAAGTTGAAGAGCGCATACTGCTTTATTAGCGGAGAAGCCGATGTTCTTGCTAAAAGCATGTATCTCACTAACCCTTTTAGCCGAAGCCAAGCTCATCAAAAAAAGTGTCTTGAGGGTAAGATCCTTCAGGGAGGCTGAATTTAATGGTTCAAACCTGTCTGACATAAAGAACTGTAGGACCACGTCCAAGTTCCAAGCAGGAGTCGAAATATGATGCTCCATGGAAGTCTCGAAAGACTTAAGCAGGTCTTGGAGATCTTTGTTATTAGAAAGATCCAAACCGTATGCCTGAAAACAGAAGCTAACATGCTTCTGTAGCCTTTAATGGTGGATGCAAAGAGGGAGCGACCGTTTCTCAGATAAAGCAGAAAATCCGCAATCTGCGCTACAGAGGCACTGGAAGAGGAAATAGAGGAGGACTTGCACCAGTCTCTAAATACCTCCCATTTCGACTGATAGATCCTGATGGTAGAGGATCTTCTAGCCCTCGCGATCGCTCTAGCTGCCTCCTTCGAAAACCCTCGAGCTCAAGAGAGTCTTTCGATAGTCTGAAGGCAGTTAGACGAAGCGTGGGGAGGCTTTGATGAAATCTCTTTACGTGAGGCTGTCGCAAGAGATCCATCCGCAACGGCAGACTTCTTGGAACGTCTATCAGCCATAGAAGTACCTCTGTGAACCACTCTCTCGCGGGCCAGAGTGGAGCAACCAACGTCAACCTGGTCCCTTCGTGAGAGGTGAACTTCTGCAGCACCTTGTTTAGGATCTTGAAAGGTGGAAAGGCATAAACGTCCAGGTGAGACCAGTCCAGCAGGAAAGCGTCTATGTGGGCTGCCTCTGGATCTGGAACTGGAAAGCAGTAAGTCGAGAGCCTCTTTGTCAGTGAAGTCGCAAAAAGATCTATGGTGGGTTGACCCCATGTCATCCATAGCTTCTCGCACACAGTCTAGTGCAACGTCCACTCCATGGAGATGACTTGTCCTCTTCTGCTGAGGCAGTCCACCAAGACATTCATTTCTCCTTGCACAAATCTCGTCAAAAGAGAGATGTTACTTGCCTTAAATGGAGTTCCTTCTGATCCGTGGACCAAAGACCCGAGCATTCCAGACTGTCCAGTGGAGCTCCCTAACCCAAATCCGATGCATCTGAATACAACACATGGTTTGGGTTCTTGATCGCAAGAGAAAAACCTTCTCGAAGTCTGATGTTGCTGTCCCACCAAGTCAGACATGTCTAGACTGAGTTGGAGATTGGGAAAGAGATACTCTCTAGGCCCTTCTCCTTGTTCCAATGGTTTACGTGAAATTGGAGAGGGCAAAGGTTGAGTCTCCCCAGAGAGATAAACTACTCCAGCAATGAAAGAGTTCCCACGAGGCTCGTTCAAACTCTTACAGAGCAACTGTTTTTCTCTTGCAAGTGACGGACTTTTAACAGAGCTTGTTCCATTCTTGTGGGAGACGAAAAGGCCCGAATAATTCGACACTGTATCTCCATTCCCAAATAAAGAATAGTCTGGGATGGAGTACTGTAAGTTACGACTTCTCTACGTTCACTATGAGACCTAGCTCCTTGGTTAGGTCTAATGTCCATTAGAGGCTCTCCAGACAGCGATTTAATGATGACGCCCTGATTAGCCAGTCGTCAAAATAAAGAGAGGCTCTGAATCCTCAAAAAATGTAGAAAGCTTGCTACATTTTGCAAGGGCCTTGTAAAAACAAGAGGAGCAGGAATGAGGCCGAAGCACAGTGCTCGAAATTGGTACATTACTTTCCCGTCCACAAACCTCAGATGTTGTTGAAAGTTTGGATGAATCGGGATGTGGAAGTATGCATCCTGAAGGTCGAGAGAGACCATCCAGTCGCCTTCCCTTACTGCTGCCAAGACAGATTTGGTAGTCTTCATCATGAACTTTGTCTTGACAATGAACACATTGAGCGCACTTACATCTTAAGTACTCCTGCAGTGAACGTGGCTGCCAGATCATTGGAGCCATCCCTGATAGCCTTGTTCATGCATGACATAATTGTACAGCGATACATTGACAGCTGGAGAGACCTTCTTACTTAAGGCTCCCAGGGACCAGTCCAACAAATAAATACTTCAAACGCTCGAAAAAACTCCTAACAGGAGATGGTCTAGCTCTGAAGCAGACCATAAAATCTTGAAGCGTCTCATGGCTAGACGACGAGGAGAGTCCACTAGGCTTAAGAAGTCTCCCTGGGCAGAGGCAGGTACTCCCAAGCCGAGAACTTCTCCTGTGTCACACCAGACGCCCGAGCGAGAAGCTAAATAAGAAGGAGGCAAATCAAAAGCAGACTTTCCTAAACTTCTCCTGGATTCCAACCAGTCTCCCAGTAAGAGCATGGCTCTCTTAGAAGAACAAGAGAGAACTGACTTCGTAAATGTAGGAGTCGAAGAAAGTCATGCCAAGAGTAAACTCAGACGGCGGAGCAGCCGTTACAAAACGAGTAGGACAAAATTTCACTAAAGAAATTCATAATTATAAACCAAGGGATTGTTGGACCACCCTAGGTTACTCCTCTTCTGAAAGACTCCCCAAAGGTACATTAGCTGAAAGGGGGTCATCAACTTCTTCAGAAGGCACATCATCTGATAAAACTAAAGTCTTGCGAGAAGGAGATTTATATTCAGAATGACGTGAAGGAAAAGCCTGACAGGCTACATTAACTTGTATATGAACAGAAGTTAAAGTTGGAGGGTCGATGTCACGTTGTGACTGCAGAGAATGCTATTCTACTACACGTCGTGACAGAAGTAACTGACGTTCAAACGTCCCGTAGTAACAGCGGTGACTGCTGTTTGATGC
Organism: Palaemon carinicauda; assembly: GCF_036898095.1. Taxonomy (NCBI): domain Eukaryota; kingdom Metazoa; phylum Arthropoda; class Malacostraca; order Decapoda; family Palaemonidae; genus Palaemon; species Palaemon carinicauda. The sequence goes on from NC_090752.1 coordinate 36,882,258, forward strand.
TATATCGTGACTACGATGACTGACCCTCGACGTCACGTCATGTCTACGGTGTCTACCGCTCAACGTCACGTCGTGTCTGCGGTGTCTGCAGCTCAACGTCACGCTGTGACTGCGGTGGCTGACGTTCAAAGCGATCAAAGTTACATCGAGATTTATGCTCCGCATCTCGTTTAACAGCAAAGCCGTCACTAGGGATAACGTCAGCGTGGCGTAACAAAGCTCGTTTAGAAGGTTGAAGACCCGAATCACGTATCCCAGAACCGTGACGTACAAAAAGCAAAGGATCCTTTCGCACAGGAACAGGATCGTAAGCTTCTATTAAAGAAGAAAGCTTTAACAGCATATCTTGCAAAACACTTAACTTCGGATCAACCCGTGACTGCAGTGGCTGACGTTTAAACGTCACGTAGTAACAGCGGTGACTGCTGAACGATGCTATATCGTGACTACGGTGACTGACACTCGACGTCACGTTGTGTCTACGGTGTCTACCGCTCAACGTCACGTCGAGTCTGTGGCAGAAACGTCCGTACATGAACGTCATCGCTATGAACGGGACTCTTATGATGACTACAGCTAGGACGTTGAACTTGTTCTGAAGGAACTAATAAACGTTTCAACCATCTCGAAACCTTACGCCCCGGATTTTAAAGAGACGAATCATTGGAAAACGAGGAGAAACTTAGTCTCTCCTGTCTTATGGCAAGGACGTGCTTGACGAGCAACGTCTGATACCTTTGAGGGAACGTCTGTTCGTTGGTTTACACTCCTCACTCCCTTAGGTCCTACGACATTCCTTCTCCCTGGTGCAGGGGAGCCTGAAAGAGGTCTCGGACTAGGCAAGCGACAAGCACGAACAAACGAACCCTCCGCAACACAGAACATGTTTTTTGCACTTACTTCACTGATATCGCATTTTTTAATAATTTCACATTAGACATGAATAAAGCTGACTTCTACCTGAAGCACGCAATTCTCCCTTAAATCAAAAGGTTAGAATTGCGAAATGAGTCGTATAATGTAAGCACATTAGTACAAAATGAAACACACATGCAAAAATCAATAAACATATACATATATATCGAATAAAACGGAAATATATAAAGTTAAAAAGATCAGTGACTGGGGATGAGACTAAAAACTAGTTCACTAAGGACTACGTTTTCAATCTCTCACCGTACAGTGCCTTGGGAAGAGAATAAAAACTAAAACGTTTTATCCTCTCTCCCCGTACAGAGACTTGGGACGAGAGTAAAAATCTGAATCGAGAACAACGTTACTCGCTCCCAAACTCCTTGTACAGAGACTTGGGACGAGAATAAAGATCGAATCGTTCTCTCTTTCTCTCCCTCTCTCTCTCTCTCTCTCTCTCTTGTCACTCACAAGAGAATGGCCCACTCACTCTTCGTCAATCACAGGTTATTTGACTAAAGGAAAAAACTGAAAGGACTAAGAAATTGAAAATTAACATGTTCCTTTAAATTAGTATCTAAAAAACTTCAGTTTGAAAGAAGAATGAACAAAACGTCAAAATCGATTTACTCTTTCTGCAAAGTGAAACCGTGATTCTCTCTTTCTCCATCGTAACGATAGAGCGCAAACTGCGTAGCATAAATAAACCAAACGTTAGTTCATCTTTGAAAAAACAGCACGAAGAATATTCAAAGAATAAATTTCTTGAAATATTTTCTAAAAATATTCATCTCATCACTCTTACAGAGCAACTGTTTTTATCGAAACAAAAATAAAAGTTGAATGGGCTCAACGTTGTTTAACTTCGTTTTCCAAGTCAGGACCGCCTACAAAGAATAGGCAAAGGCCGCATATAAACAAAAACATAAAATTTATCTCGATGTTTAGTATAAATGGAAAGCTAATCGAAGAGGCCTAATAAAGGCGGGTGAGATATAAAATATATAGAGGTAAATCTATAAATATCAACAATAATTTATAAAGTGATAAAATAATTACTAAAAGCCTTTAACACACTTCCGTACACTGAGGGAAGGGTCGGCCATCTTTTCTCTATGGAAAAACCAGAGCGAGATTAAAACAGCAAGGCCAAAAACTTTTCCTCTCCTTTCAAAAGCATTTCTTTTGAAGATAGTATTGAATAATCCAACACGGCGAAAGCAATAAGACCAAAACCAAGTACTTCACCAATCGGTAGAAAACTCGAGGTCAAGCGCGAGCGGAATCAGTGTTGTCTTTAACACCGACAGAGAAAAACTGGTTTGGTTGAGAAGTATATGCGGTATCTGGCCAATAGTCGGCGCTGGTGGGCACACCCGGCATCCTTCATGGCGATCGCTTGCGAGTTTTTGGAATCTGTCGACCGACGGAGACGTCAGCTATTTATATATTCACCGGCTAAGTTTAATATTTAAAAAAATGTTTTGATTTACAGTGAAATATTTGTTAGTCAAAATATTTCACGGAATACATAATTCTCACCCGCATAGTTTCTTATGTCGGCAACTATTGGTTGTCTCCCATCGACTGTTTTAACTTCACACTCTCTCTCTCCTGAGTAACCACTTAAACCCTTTTCACCATTATCTGAGGGCTTACACCTCAGAGAAATTAATGATCTTTGGTTCATTCCAAAGAACAAGGCTCCCCACATCCCAGAAAAGGATCCTCAAACTTCCTTGGGAGGTCAAGACTCGGGATCCCGAGCTGATGCTAGAAGGAGTACTGTGATCAGTTCCTCTTATTCTCAATCCTCTCAAAGAAGAGAAGAGCATGAGATGTATCTATCTTTCGGCCCCTCCCTACACTAGCTAGGTACAGTGAGGGAAAACGTTGCCTTCGACCTGGACTTGGACGCTTCTGACAGTGCCCTTCCTCAGCCTGTTGGACCTAAGTCCCCTGACACCAAGGAGGGCGAGTCAAAGTTCACGTTTTAGCGAGTCTTGGCCTGCATGCGTCGACCAAATGGTCTCAGGGTGGTCCCTTGCTCTCCTCCTAAGGGAAGAAAAAAGACCATTGACAGACTGTGTTGTGCACCTAGGGGCAACTTACCGCATCTAGAACTTTTGTGGTTGATTCTTGCCTCAGAAGTCCTAGACAAGGTCAACCCACACATCTGTGCAAGGAAGGACTTTCTAAAGGCAAGAAAATCCTCCAAGTTGATTCCTCTGCCCCTTTTTTGTCAGAAGTGTTTCCTTACCCAGGAGGCTTCCCCCTCGCCCTTACCGCTCTACCCCGCAGTTTCTTTTTTTGCAAACTATCTAGTAGCACAACATGAGAACTATACAGCAAATAAGGTCATGAACATGGAAAGCAGGGCAATGGCAACTCCTCAGGCCTCTTCATAAATCTAGAACTGGTCCAGTATGGTGGGCTTTTTGGCCTATATTGAGGCCTTGACATATCCTGACAAGAGGGAGACAGTGGAAGGCTCTCAACAATATAGTCTTGACAAAGGCTAAAACGGTCAAATTTTTTATCAACCAGTGGGAAAATTGGATTTTGAAGAGGAGTGACGCCGTGGACTCCAATTTCCACAAGCAGATTAGCCAGCGAGAGATCCTGAATCTCTGAAACGCATCAGTAAAGGGTCCTTCTCTGTTCAGGACAAATTAAGTAAAAAAAGGGGACCTCTCCTCTCTACGTTCCTCCCAGCCTGACCAGGGACTCAACCGAGTTCGGCTGGTACTGCTAGGGTGCCACAGCCCACCCTCCCCCGTTATCTACCACAGATGAAGCTTCATAACGCTGAGCCCCCTACTGCTGCTACCTCCACCGGTCACCTAAGGCACCGGAGGAAGCAGCAGGGCCTACCGGAATTGCGTCACAATCGCTCGCCATTCATTCCTATTTCTAGCACGCTCTCTTGCCTCTCTCACATCTATCCTCCTATCACCCTGAGCTTTCTTCACTCCATCCATTCACCCAAACCTTGGCCTTCCTCTTGTACTTCTCCCATCAACTCTTGCATTCATCACCTTCTTTAGCAGACAGCCATTTTCCATTCTCTCAACATGGCCAAACCACCTCAACACATTCATATCCACTCTAGCTGCTAACTCATTTCTTACAACCGTTCTCACCCTCACTACGTCATCCCTAACCCTATCTACTCGAGATACACCAGCCATACTCCTAAGACACATCATCTCAAACACATTCAATTTCTGTCTCTCCATCACATTCATTCCCCACAACTCCGATCCATACATCACAGTTGGTACAATCACTTTCTCATACAGAACTCTCTTTACATTCATGCCCAACCCTCTATTTTTTACTATGTACTCCCTTAAATGCCCCCAACACTTTGCATCCTTCATTCACTCTCTGATGTACATCTGCTTCCACTTCACCATTTGCTGCAACAACAGACCCGAAGTACTTAAACTGATCCACCTCCTCAAGTAACTCTCCATTCAACATGACATTCAACCTCGCACCACCTTCCCTTCTCGTACATCTCATAACCTTACTCTTACCCACATTAATTCTCAACTTCGTTCTCTCACACACCCTTCCAAATTCTGTCACTAATTGGCCAAGCTTCTCTTCCGCTTCTGCAACCAGTACAGTATCATCCGCAAACAACAACTGATTTACCTTTCATTCATGGTCATTCTCGTCTACCAGTTTTAATCCTCGTCCAAGCACTCGAACATTCACCTCTCTCACCACTCTATCAACATAAAAGTTAAACAATCACGGCGACATTACACATCCCTGTCTCAGGCCCACTCTCACCGGAAACCAATCGCTCACTTCATTTCCTATCCTAACACATGCTTTACTACCTTTCTAGAACCTTTTCACTGCTTGCAACAACCTTCCACCAACTCCATATAAGCTCATCACATTCCACATTGCTTCCCTATCAACTCTATCATACGCTTTCTCCAGATCCATAAACGCAACATACTGTACACCTTAACTCTTGCTAAATGTTTCTTGCATATCGCCTAACTGTAAAGATCTGATTCATACAACCCCTACCTCTTCTAAAACCACCCTGTACTTCTAAGATTGTATTCTCTGTTTTATCCTTAATCCTATTAATCAGTACTCTACCATACACTTTTCCAACTACACTCAACAAACTAATACCCCTTGAATTACAACACTCATGCACATCTCCCTTACCATTATATAGTGGTACAATACTGTACATGCACAAACCCAATCTACTGGTACCATTGACAACACAAAACACATATTAAACAATCTCACCAACCATTCAAGTACAGTCACACCCCCTTCCTTAAACATCTCAGCTCTCACACCATCCATACCAGATGCTTTTCCTATTCTCGTTTCATTTAGAGCTCTCCTCACTTCCTCTCTTGTAATCTCTCTCTCATTCTTATCTCCCATCACCGGCACCTCAACACCTGCAACAGAAATTATATCTGCCTCCCTATTATACTCAACATTCAGTAAACTTTCAAAATATTCCGCCCACCTTTTCTTGCCTCCTCTCCTTTTAACAACTTTCCATTTCCATCTTTCACTGTCTCTTCAATTCTTGAACCAGCCTTCCTTACTCTCTTCACTTCTTTCCAAAACTTCTTATTCTCTTCATATGAATGACCCAATCCCTGACCCCACCTCCGGTCAGCTGCCCTCTTTGCCTCACTTACCTTGCGCTTTACTTCCACATTTTTCTCTCTATATCTTTCATACTTCTCTACACTATTACTCTGCAGCCATTCTTCAAAAGCCCTCTTTTTCTCTTCCACTCTTACCTTCACTCCTTCATTCCATCATTCACTGCCCTTCCTCATGCTGCCTCCAGTAAACTTCTTGCCACACACATCACTTGCAATCCCATCAAAATTTTCTTTTACTAACTTCAACTCCTCTAAATTACCAGTTTCTCTTACTTTCACTTCGTCATATGCCATTTTCAACTTTTCTTGATATTTACTTTTTATCCCCCAGTTTTATTAGCTCTTCAACCCTCACTATCTCCCTTTTACATCCACCTACTCTATTCCCCCACTCTTTTGCTACAACTAATTTTCCTTCCACCAAAAAATCATCAGACATACCGTTAGCCACACCCCTAAAGACGTGCACGTCTTTCAATCTTCCAAACATTCTTTTAGTTATCAACACATAATCCATTAACGCCCTTTCTACCACTCTTCCATTTGCCACTCTTACCCATGTATACTTGTTTTTATCTTTCTTTTTGAAAAAGCTAGAACTTATCACCATCTCTTGCTCAACAGTCTATCACCACTCTCATTTTCACCTGGTATGCCATACTTCCCAATGACACCTTCTACCTCTCCAGCACCCACTCTAGCATTTAAGTCACCCATGACAACTACATAATTCCTTCTACCCAATCCTTCTACACACCTAGTTCATTCATTCCAGAACTCATTCCACTCTTCTTCACTTTTCTCACAACCTGGCCCATACGCACTGACAAAAGCCCAACATTCCCTACCCAATCTAACCCTTACCCATATTAACCTAGATGAAATCTCCTTCCATTCCACTACTTTACCTGTTATCCATTCACTCAGCAATAAAGCCACACCTTCTCTTGCTCTTCCCTTTTCAATCCTAGACACTCTACCAGACATTTCACTAAACATCACTTCACCTTTCCCTTTTATCTTTGTCTCACACAAAGCCAATATATCCATCCTTCTATTCCTAAACATACTTCCAATCTCACATCTTTTACTCTCTATCGTACTACATCCACGCACATTCAAACATCCCAAAACTAGAGTGTGGGGGGCAGTCACTCTCCCCCAGCTCTACCTCTTTGATATCTCACAGGATTATAATACAGGAGGGGGTTCCCAGCCCCTCATCCCTTCCCTTTTAGTCGCCTCTTACGACACACAGGGATACGTTGGCGCTCTTTTAAGTGTTTTTATGGCCCCTGCGGCCACAGGGGGCATAATGTATGTGTGTGTATATATATATATTATATATATATATATATATATATATATATATATATATATATATATATATATATATATATATATATATATATATATATACATACATACATACATACATATATATATATATATATATATATATATATATATATATATATATATATATATATATAAATATATATATATATATAAATATATATATATATATATATATATATATACATAAATATATATATATATATATATATATATATATATATATATATATATATATATATACATACATCATACATACATATACCAAGGCACTTCCCCCAATTTTGGGGGGTAGCCGACACCAACAATGAAACAAAACAAAAAGGGGACCTCTACTCTCTACGTTCTTTCAGCCTAACCAGGGACTCAACCGAGTTCAGCTGGTACTGCTAGGGTGCCACAGCCCAACCTCCCACATTATCCACCACAGATGAAGCTTCATAATGCTGAGTCCCCTACTGCTGGTACCTCCGCGGTCATCTAAGGCACCGGAGGAAGCAGCAGGGCCTACTGGAACTGCGTCACAATCGCTCGCCATTCATTCCTATTTCTAGCACGCTCTCTTGCCTCTCTCACATCTATCCTCCTATCACCCAAAGCTTTCTTCACACCATCCATCCACCCAAACCTTGGCCTTCCTCTTGTACTTCTCCCATCAACTCTTGCATTCATCACCTTCTTTAGCGGACAACCATTTTCTATTCTCTCAACATGGCCAAACCACCTCAACACATTCATATCCACTCTAGCCGCTAACTCATTTCTTACACCCGTTCTCTCCCTCACCACTTCGTTCCTAACCCTATCTACTCGAGATACACCAGCCATACTCCTTAGACACTTCATCTCAAACACATTCAGTTTCTCTCTCTCCATCACTTTCATTCCCCACAACTCCGATCCATACATCACAGTTGGTACAATCACTTTCTCATATAGAACTCTCTTTACATTCATGCCCAACCTTCTATTTTTTACTACTCCCTTAACTGCCCCTAACACTTTGCAACCTTCATTCACTCTCTGACGTACATCTGCTTCCACTCCACCATTTGCTGCAACAATAGACCCAAAGTACTTAAACTGATCCACCTCCTCAAGTAACTCTCCATTCAACATGACATTCAACCTTGCACCACCTTCCCTTCTCGTACATCTCATAACCTTACTCTTACCCACATTAACTCTCAACTTCCTTCTCTCACACACCCTTCCAAATTCTGTCACTAGTCGGTCAAGCTTCTCTTCTGTGTCTGCTACCAGTACAGTATCATCCGCAAACAACAACTGATTTACCTCCCATTCATGGTCATTCTCTCCTACCAGTTTTAATCCTCGTCCAAGCACTCGAACATTCACCTCTCTCACCACTCCATCAACATACAAGTTAAACAACCACGGCGACATCACACATCCCTGTCTCAGCCCCACTCTCACCGGAAACCAATCACTCACTTCATTTCCTATTCTAACACATGCTTTACTACCTTTGTAGAAACTTTTCACTGCTTGCAACAACCTTCCACCAACTCCATATAACCTCATCACATTCCACATTGCTTCCCTATCAACTCTATCATATCCTTTCTCCAGATCCATAAACGCAACATACACCTCCTTACCTTTTGCTAAATATTTCTCGCATATCTGCCTAACTGTAAAAATCTGATTCATACAACCCCTACCTCTTCTAAAACCACCCTGTACTTCCAAGATTGCATTCTCTGTTTTATCCTTAATCCTATTAATCAACACTCTACCATACACTTTTCCAACTACACTCAACAAACTAATACCTCTTGAATTACAACACTCATGCACATCTCCCTTACCCTTATATAGTGGTACAATATATGCACAAACCCAATCTACTGGTACCATTGACAACACAAAACACATATTAAACAATCTCACCAACCATTCAAGTACAGTCACACCCCCTTCCTTCAACATCTCAGCTTTCACACCATCCATACCAGATGCTTTTCCTACTCTCGTTTCATCTAGTGCTCTCCTCACTTCCTCTATTGTAATCTCTCTCTCATTCTCATCTCCCATCACTGGCACCTCAACACCTGGAACAGCAATTATATCTGCCTCCCTATTATCCTCAACATTCAGCAAACTTTCAAAATATTCCGCCCACCTTTTCCTTGCCTCCTCTCCTTTTAACAACCTTCCATTTCCATCTTTCACTGTCTCTTCAATTCTTGCGCCAGCCTTCCTTACTCTCTTCACTTCTTTCCAAAACTTCTTCTTATTCTCTTCATATGACTGACCCAGTCCCTGACCCCACCTCAGGTCTGCTGCCCTCTTTGCCTCACGTACCTTGCGCTTTACTTCCACCTTTTTCTCTCGATATTTTTCATACTTTTCTATACTATTACTCTGCAGCCATTCTTCAAAAGCCCTCTTTTTCTCTTCCACTTTTACCTTCACTCCTTCATTCCACCATTCACTGCCCTTCCTCATGCTGCCTCCAACAACCTTCTTCCCACATACATCACTTGCAATCCCAACAAAATTTTCTTTTACTAACTTCCCCTCCTCCTCTAAATTACCAGTTTCTCTTACTCTTACCTCGTCATATGCCATTTTCAACCTTTCCTGATATTTACTTTTTACCCCCAGTTTTATCAGCTCTTCAACCCTCACTACCTCCCTTTTACATCCACCTACTCTATTCCCCCACTCTTTTGCTACAACTAATTTTCCTTCCACCAAAAAAGGATCAGACATACCGTTAGCCATACCCCTAAACACGTGCAGGTCTTTCAATCTTCCAAACATTCTTTTAGTTATCAACACATAATCCATTATATATATATATATATATATATATATATATATATATATATATATATATATATATATATATATACATATAAATATATATATAAATATATATATATATATATGTATATATATATATATATATATATATATATATATATATATATGTATATATATATAATATATATATATATATATATATATATATATATATATATATATATATATATATATATATATTATTTTTATATACAGTATACTTGTATTTAATCATCAATAGATATATTTTTTTTTTAAATTCCCTTCTGTAATCTTGTTAATACATTGTGTAATTGTAACCATAATTATAAAATAACTATTAATCATAATCGAATGATTGCATTGCAACAGTAATCGCCCCGTTTGTGGCATCGGGTACTGAACGTGTTCCTAATGTAAGTTTACATCAAAATTTAGCCTGGCAGACTGCTGCTAAGGATCCGCGGGGGTATCCAGACATCTGTTGCGCAGTATCTCATGAATTGCCTTTCACTGACAGATGCTAGATAACCTCCATGCTTGAAGTTGAAGGATCCTACTGCATCGTGAAAGATCCTAGCATGTGGCTGGCATAGTAGGTCAGGGAGAGTGGGCAATTCTCTCAAGTTTTCTTAGGAGGAAGACCAGCAGGTACAAGTACAAATCCCTCTCCAACCACTACAGTGATATGAGAGTCATCAGTAGGTTTGGCATTGCTTAAACTCAATTTAGGATTCTTTTTAACAGGCAGAACGACGTTAGAGTATATACAGTATGCCGAGGTTGTCCCGTGTATGCTGGAATGCATCCTCAAACGCTGGTTTCTGGTTTGGCACTGGAGAGCAATAAGTCGGGAGCTTATGGTTCCAGGAGGTTGCGAACAGACCCACTGTCTGAAAACCCAACAAAGTCGGGATCTCCATTTGCATAAAGACCATTCTGAGCCACTATCTGTGTCTTCCTTCTCAGTTGACTGCTACTACATTACTTTTGCCCGGGATGAAATGAGCCAACATGGGAATCAAGTTGAGCTCTGCCCATTCGAGTGTCCTTACTGCTAGCTGGCACAGTTGCAGAAACATAGTACCTCCTTGCTTGCTTATGTGGTGGTGTTGACGCTCATCAACACCAACCAGCGCCCTGTCCAATTACGGCAAAACTCCTAGCTTACTAGGCAGCTCTCATTACAAGAATTTTTATGTGTTCCTGGCAATCTTGAACCATCCAGGAACCTGATACCATGTGCTGACCCAGGAGAGCTCTCCACCATTCTCTAGATGCGAAGAGGTATCGAGAGTGGGGCTCCCTTTCAAGAGGTTCATCTCTTCCAACCACCATCGAAGTTCTGTTTTGGACTCCCCTATCTGTACTGGATAGAGTGAAACATCCAAATGCTCCAACTAGGAACCTTTAGTCCCCACTGGAGGGATCAAAGACGAGATCTGCCTCGGGGGACTAACCATTCTACGATGTAAGTAACCTCTGAGCTTTTGCCAATGGTGTGCTGTAACAAGGGACTGACACAGGAAGGAGAACACTACCTCAAACATACAAGAAATCCTTTCCTAGGACGGGCATACTTTCCCTATTATTATTATTATTATTATTATTATTATTATTATTATTATTATTATTATTATTATTATTATTATTACTTGCTAAGCTACAACCCTAGTTGGAAAACCATGATGCTATAAACCCAGGGGTCCCAACAAGGAAAATAGCCCAGTGAGGAAAAGAAACAAGAGCTACTACCTTCAGGAAATGACTGCTCCTGCTCCTGCAGGAGGGGGGGGGGGATCCTCCATGGGAAAATCTGCTTCGAAGTCCTAAGGGCTCCCTCCCAAGCTGAAATAAAGACTCTTCTCGGGAGAAAGACCACATCCAAGATGACGCCAAGGGCACTGAAGACTTCATCCCCAAAGACGACAACATAGTACTGTAGTAGGTTGGCCAGGGCACCAGCCGCCCATTGAGATACTACCCCTAGAGAGTTATGGGGTCCTCTGACTGGACAGACAGTACTACATTGGATCCTTCTCTCTGGTTACAGTTCCCTTTCCCTTTGCCTACTCATACAGCGGTTAGTCTGGCCTATTCTTTACAGATTCTCCTCTGTCCTCATACACCTGACAACACTGAGATTACCAAACAATTCTTCTTCACCCAAGGGGTTAACTACTGCACTGTAATTTGTCAGTGGCTACTTTCCTCTCGGTAAGGGTAGAAGAGACTCTTTAGCTATGGTAAGCAGCTCTTCTAGAAGAAGGACACTCCAAAATTAAACCATTGTTCTCTTAGTCTTGGGTAGTGCCATAGCCTCTATACCATGGTCTTCCACTGTCTTGGGTTAGAGTTCTCTTGCTTGAGGGTACACTCGGGCACACTATTCTATCTAATTTCTCTTCCTCTTGTTTTGTAAAATTATCTAAAGTCTATACAGTATGTGAAATATTTATTCTATTGATGTTACTGTTCTTAAAATATTTTATTTTTCCTTGTTTCCTTTCCTCACTGGGCTATTTTCCATGTTGGGGCCCCTGGGCTTATAGCATCCTGCTTTTCCAATTAGGGTTGTAGCTTAGCAATTAATAATAATAATATAAGCAATGAAGTCCAGTCCCCCGAATGCCAAGCAGGGATAAAACTAAAGGGCTATGAACACACTTTCAAGAAGCCCTTTGATGCAGTCAAATTACAAGCCATAAACATGCTGGAAAAGAAAGAAAACAAAAGATTCTCACTGACGGCTGAAATCTAAGTGAGTTGTCAGTGAGCCAGTGGAAGGGGGGTAGTTGTCTCCCCACTACCCCCATAGGTAACTACCTCTCGGTTGTTTGCACCTCGTTATAATTCTAACTGCCGTGTTCCAACTCCGCTGTTATTTATTCTCCTATAGTAAAGGATAATGGTTTGTATTCGTGTAGGAACAAAATAAATTTTATTACTAAACTTCCATTTTCCTATAGATACCCTTTCCATCAACTTCTGGAACATCAACAATGCATTTACCATTAAGTATTTCCCACCCGGACTGAAATATCTTGAACAGCATATCAGTTTTACTGATGTAGAAATGTATTATAGCACCCCAAAAATATTTACATATGAATCTTTTATCTAACTATATTTCAATTCTAAACCAAAATAAGCAATGTTATACAGTAATGCATATCTGTAATACATTCTTACCTTTCAATAAAGCTTGTGGAAAAGTGGGCTTCCTGGACAGTTTCAAGATTGGAATCTGTTTGGCCATTGGTATTAATTCCCTTATCTTGGAAAGTTGGTGATGGTGACCCTTGGAAATGGAAATCACTATGAGTTACACTTGTTTCTGTCCCTTCTTTTATTTTATTTTCTTCATCTTCAATCATCTGCAAAGCTTCTAATAAATCCTTTGAGGGATGAGATTTTGTACTTTGCTTTTCATAAGGGAAAAGACTTTTCATTGCAAACCCTGCAGCCAAACCTAATCGGTAGGTGGGAAGATCCGTTGTGCATGAAAAATCTATTCCACTATATGGTACTTTTGAAGGAAATTTGTCATTACCATCCAATTCCTTATACTCTGATTCAGTTTCTTGTTTATTTCTACTTAAAGATGATTTAGTACTATTATTCTCTGAAACAACCAAACTTTCACAAATCCCTGTACTTTTATCTGGTTTATCATCCATATCATGTGAATCTAAGATATCCTCAATATCCCTTGGAGAAGATTTACTACTTTGACTTGACTCTTCAATAATGTCCTCAAGAACACACTCAGGTGCATCCGATTTAGGTGAACTGCCCACTTCGGTTAAGTCTTCACCGGTTAAACATTCTTCAACAGAGGCTGATGTATCACACCTTACTTCCACAGAGCAAATTCCACTGTCCAATTTCTCTACATCCTCCACTGCCACTGCTGTGTTCCTAAGTGTAAGAGAACTATTTACAGCATCGTTACAGCCAGTCTGAACACCACTATCATGAAGCAAAACAGTTTTAACATGGTCACACTTTACATTAGTCTCATTACCAGCCTTTTCTTCTCTACTTGATAACTTCAAAAGTAATTCATGATTCTGCTTAAGAAGTTGTTTCCATTCTGAGTCCCAATGGTTTCCTTCTGATTCCTCTCTTGTATCTTTCACTTGTTCTTGAGGTGAATGGTAACTGGTAGCCATTAACTGAATTTTTCTACCAAGACTTATTACTGTGCACTCAGAGCCATCATTAGAAGTAGTATCAACATCTCTTTTAACTAAATGGGTAACAACATTGCCTTGGTGCTGGTGAGAATAAGCACTATCACTGTAAACATTAAAACTTAATTCACCAGACTTTTTTATAAAATGTGGTCGAATATTAAAGGAATTTTCGCTCAATGGCTCGGAGAAATTATCTATGGTCTTAATCTTTTTCTCTGTAAAATAACTGTTGGAGTATTTTTGCTGCCTACTAGAATCCTCCTCTGAATTCTCCACTTCTCCTTCCACCTTGCCTTCTGATAATGATGTTACTGGATGCACCATTGTATTAATTCCATGATCTGGTCTTGCACTTGTGTTTTGTACACTATATGATACTTTTCCGGGGAATATGTTACCAAATTTGTCTTCCACCAAACCACTTATCTTATCATGCTTTGTGTAAGTCGAACCCAGATCGGTAGAAAAGTTCTCATTGCATCTATTATCTAAAGATGAGGAACTTTCATAGTCCAGACGATCACGTAATCCAGAGGTAAGTGTGTAAGTCTTTCCAAAGTCCAGCATACTTGAGCGATCCGAATCACTTCCCACATCAAGTTTTCCCACAGCTTTCTGTGCATTATAATCTGAAAAGAACTATGAGAAAAAGTGGTGATAATTTATTTAAAAAGGTTTTCAAAATGTCTAAAATTAACTAGCAGAAACAGTATAAGGATTATGTTTGGTATTAGTAGTTGAAGCAACCTAATGAAGGGATAATATATGTAATAATGACTAAAAATAATGAAAAAATTTGGCTAAGAATATTCTTAGGGTGAACTGGAAGTGTGATAAACAATATACATGTACAGTACTTAAAAAAAGACATATTCGGAATTACAGTAATTCATATTTTTCCTAACGATAAAAACCTGGAGCTATTTATAGGGACATTACTTTCAGTGAAGCTGAAAGAAGAGCCATTAGACTTTTAGCGAGAGATGACCACCCAACCTGCCAGTTAGTAGGGGGGGTAGCCGGCTACCCCGCTCACTCAGACACCTGGGCTGAGCACCCACTTTGCTTGAAGGCAAGACTTCCAGTGGGACAGGTGCTGGCGAGCCAATCTGTATAAATAGCTCCATGTTTGTATCGTTAGGAAAAATACAAATTACTTACAAATTTGTCCTTTGTTCCATCACTATTGATATGGATGACTTAACCCTTAGGAGGGTGGAATTACATACCACCTGACTTTTGGCATCGACCTGGGGTTTTCTGCATACGCATTTAGCACATAACTGGTAAGAACAATTGCACCTCACTAAAATATCATGCTATGCATGCCTAGCATCCTACGCAAGCTGTGTGCTTGTGATACTGGCAATGTGACTGGTCTAGGTAAGAGCTCTCCAAGTCATAGGAATCTTTGAGAGTACCATAGACATTACCCAATCCCCCCTCGCAAGAGGTATTGAGGATGCAACAAGTATTATTTCTATACTAGGTTACACAAGGGAAATGGTTTTACCTGCAGATAGGTGAGGCCAGCTTTGGTGAGGACCATGGTGCTCATTCCCCAAGAGAAGGGAAGTTGAAGGAAAAAAAAGGACCAGTCATTCTTAGTCCTTCACCCCAGACATATCCCAGGTAACCATAGCCCTCAACCCTCAGCTATTTGTCCATCAAGGAGCTTGAGGTATTTAAACCATTTGTTGTGCAGCCACCACAGGAGCAATGGAAAAAGTCTCCATGCACCTGTGGATTACATCTTGCAGGTAATGGGCAGTGAGGGTTGTCTGACAATTCTACACGCCCGTTTGCAGCACCTGCATCACAGAGTAGTTCTATTTGAACACCAGGGACATTGTAATGCCCTTGACATCATGAGCTCTGGGTCGTGGTGGTGGTGGAGTGCCGGGATTCATTGCCTGGTCAATGACCTTGCGAATCCAAGCAGAAAAAGTGTTTTTTGTGATCCTCCTCTTGACCTTACCAGTGCTGATGAAGAGCGCTGACAAACGGGGGCGAGCTGCTAATGATCTTTTGAGGTACCGTAATACCTCAAACTCCTTACTGAAAATAGTAACTGTTAATCTGGGACATCGGTTACTGTTCGAAGACTCCCAATCCGGAAGGGCCCGAATTTAGGATACGCTACTCCTGGAATTTGGGTCTTAGCAATAAACTCAGGGACAAAGTTAAGAATTACCTTCCCCCATCCCCATAAATGGGCAATGTCATAGGAAAGACAATGAAGTTCACTAACTCTTTTGGCAGAAGCCAAGGTGAGTAGGAACACCGTATTCAAAGTGAGGTGGCAATCTGTTGCCTGGTGTAATGGTTCGTAGAGAGCACCCTGCAGAGACTGAATGCCGCAAACCACATTCCATGGAGGAGGTCTAACTTCTGACATGGGGCAGGTAAGCTCATAGCTTCATATGAGGAGAGAAAGTTTCAACAAAGAGGAAATATGAAACTCCATTCAGCAGCAAGGTTCCTCCACTTAGGAAACCTGGTCTGTCGGGGTCAGATGAGATCTACGTTGGTTTCTAGAAGATCTCTGGATCTAAGTCTCTATGGGGACCTCTTTCACGGACGAGAGAGAGGCAACTGCCAGCAGGAAAGACTCGCCTCAGACTTTGCTCCCATCCCAACAAAAGAGTCCGCTCAGCAAGGGGAGAAGCGCTGTCTTCGACGTCAGCAGGCAAAGGCAAAGGGGAAGACCCTTCTGCGGATAAGGCACCAGAAACTCTGGGGTCGCCATGGACAGCACTCATCGGCGACATATCTACCTCCGAGAAAGCTGGTGTCTTCTTCCTCTCAGCACCCTGGTGGAAAAGCTACAAACAACGCCTGCTTAGACAGGGGACCAGCCATTTCCTGAGATGGCCAGACCAGTAAAATGTCAAACGCCTCCTTAGACAGAGGACCAGCCATTCCCAGCGATGGCCAAACCAGTAAAATGTCAAAGTGCAGGTGCTGCCAGAGGGGAAGGGCAGAATTGCTTCTCCAGGGAAAATAGTTGTGTCCCTCAAAACCCAATGTTGACCTGGCGTCAACCAGTCTATGCTTCAGCTTAATCATTCCTCGGGAGAGACCGATTGAGCAGGAGCTTCAGGAAGAGATTGGGGGTCAATGAAGAAGTCAGAGGCTTCTTCAACTTCAAGGAAGACCCCGAAGGTGAAGAATCTCTCTTAGACTTCTTCTTGCACCTACGCCCAAACCTCTCCCACTAGAAGGCAGACCACTCCCGACAATCAGGGCTGGTGTTGTCTGGATCACAACGCCGGCCTCGACAGGACGGACACAGTTGGTGAGGTCCCGTCTCTACAGAGGACATAAAAGTACCGCAGGTGCGGCCCTCAGGCCCAGGTTAGGTGCACATGGGGCCGGTCAGGAAGAACCACAAGCAGTCTGAAAATAAAATAGATAATTAAAGTTATCAGTAAATGGCAAGTCAAAAGAGGCAAGGGAGGAAGAGAGCGGCAACATCCGTTCTCCACCGAGCCAAAAGCTGCTCAGCCTAGGTGTCTAGGAGGGTTGGGTGGTTATCCGTTACTAAAAGTCTTACTATTCGTATTTCAGCTTCGCCGAAAGTAATATCCCTATAATTAGTGAGGGTTTGTATAGTGACAGAACAACTTTAGTTTCAAAGATGTTAACTCCTTATTTACTCTGAAACTTCAATGAGGTTTTAAACATAAAAAAGTAGTGTAACTACTGTAAAAGTAAAAGGATTTATATATTTTAATGAACATATTTCCTCTGCATAAAAATATTTGGATGGCTGAGGTAAACATTTTCCAGTTATATAAAATGAAGTAAATATTGTTATTAATAATATTATTATTATTATTATTATTATTAATATTATTATTATTATTATTATTATTATTATCATGATTTGCTAAGCTACAACCCTAGTTGAAAAAGCAGGATACTACAAGCCCAGGTGCTCCAACAGGGAAAATAGCCCAGTGAGGAAAGGAAACGAAAAAAATAAAAGATTTTAAGAAGAGCAACAACATTAGAATAAATATCTCCTATATAAACTATAAAAACTTTAACAAAACAAGAGGAAGAGAATTAAGATAGAATAGTGTGCCCTAGTGCACCCTCAAGCAAGAGAACTCTAACCCAGGACAACAGAAGGCCATGGTACAGAGGCTATAGCACTACCCAAGATTAAAGAACAATGGTTTGATTTTGGAATGTCCTTCTTCTAGAAGAGCTGCTTACCATAGCTAAAGAGTCTCTTCTACCCTTACAAGGAGGAAAGTAGCCACTGAACAATTACAGTGCAGTAAGAATTGTTTGGTAATCTCAGTGTTGTCAGGTATATGAGGCAGAGGAGAATATGTAAAAAATAGGCCAGACTATTCAGTGTGTGTGTGTGTATGTGTGTGTAGGCAAAAGGAAAATGAACCGTAACCAGAGAGAAGGATCCAATATACTACTGTCTGGCCAGTCAAAAGACCCCATAACTCTCTAGCGGTAGTATCTCATCGGGTGGCTGGTGCCCAGGCCAACCTACTACCTACAAAATGTCAACATACCATGTGATCAACTGAAGTAAATAAAGAACATGGATCCAGAGAACTGCAGTATGTGCAGGAAACTAAGGTAATAAATGAACAATTCTTCAACTCAGCAAAAGACTCACTTGAGACATGGGTCTATTTCAAGTATTGTACCAAGGTAGTTGGATGATATCTTAAGATAACTTTTCCAAAGCATACAATTATCATTACTGTATAAAATTAGACATAAATTACACAAAATGTTTCCATAAATCATTTAAAAGAGAGCACCTAAAAGTAATCACCTGCTTTTGCTGTCTTGAAGTACAGTACCCATGATTTGAGACAACTCGTAGAGACCCTCTATTTACTGGTTGGTGACGTCTAGGGGCAAAAGCAACTGATCGTATCTATAAAATGAAGTGAGAACGAGTTAAAACAACTTTTAAACAAATGCTCAGTTATAATAAAGAAGAATTATAAAGCAGTGCTATATTTTAAATATCTGGAGATGTACAGGAGGCATTTGAAGGACATTTTACTTCCTGGGCACAGATTTGGTCAGGAAAATTATCTGATTTATTTTTTTTACATGTTACTGCTTCTTTCCAAGCTCAAAAAAAATGAAAATGGCTGTTTCTATATTTACAAATGTTAGAATAGAATAAAATATGACAAATTTGGAAGTAATTTGTATATTTCCTAACGATACAAACCTGTAGCTATTACTTTCAACGAAGCTGGAAGACGAGCCATTAGATTTTTAGAGAGGGTTAACCACCCACCGGGGTTGAGAACCCCTTTTGCTTGGTGGTAGGAGTTCAAGGGGGACTGGTGCTAGCGGGCTAATCTGTATAAATAGCTACAGTTTTGTATCGTTGGGAAAAATACAAATTACTTAACAATTTGTCATTTGTTCTGTCACTAAATACAAACCAACGCTATTTATAGGGGATGACTTGCCAACTGCCTTTTTGGCTTTAACCCGGGGTTTTCCCCTTTATGTGTTTTGCACATAATTGGTGGAAACCCTACATTTTGTTAAAACCATGCTATGCATGGTCCGTGGCCTACACAAGTTGTGCACTCAGGATACTAGCAATGTGACTGTCTAGGTAGGAGTTCGTCCGAGTCATACTAATCTTCAGAGGTTACCAAGACATACTCAATACCCCCTTCGTTAGGGTATGGGGATGCAACAGGTATTAAGAACAATACCAGTTTACAAAATGGAACAATGGTTTACCTGCAGGTAATTGAGGTCAGCTTTGCAGAGGACCATGGGTGCTGATTCCCCAAGAGAGGGGAAGATAAAGAAAAGAAGGAGCCAATCATTCTTAATCATTCATTCAGACTAATCCTGGGTAATCTTTGCCCTCAGCCCTCTGCTACTTTTCCATCAAGGAGCTTGAGATGTTAAACCAGTTGTTGTGCAGATACCACAGTACCAATAGAAAAGGTTTCCATGTTCCTGTTGGATACATCTTGCAGGTAGTGGGCAGTGGAGGGTCTGATGTTTCCACAAACCCACTTGTAGTACCTGCTTCACAGAGTAGTTTCGTTTGAATGCCAGGGATGTTGCAATGCCCCTGACGTCATGCGCTCAGGGTCGAAGTGTCAGTCATTGAGTGCATTTTTCTAAATCCACACTGGATAGGTGATAAAATACCCTAACTTTCCAGGTACCACATCAGTCTTGCATTGACCATCTTCTCCATGATCTTACATAAGCAAGATGTCAATGTAATTGGTTGATAGTTTGCTGCTAAAACCTTATCTTACCCGGTTTTAAAAAGGCTAAAATAATGGCTACTTCCAAAACACTTGGATAACTATGTCCATGCCATATTCTGTAAATAAAAGTTAAAATGAATAACTTTATATTAACAGGGACATGTTTAAACATTGCATATGGAATTCCATCGGGTCCAGGGGCTGTGTCATTACACGTAGTAAGTATGGAATCAAACTCTCTTTCTGTAAAAGGAGAATTGTATAACTCTTCCCTTCCTGTTGCAAAATCTAAAATTTTCTTCTCTTTAATGCTCCTAAACTGGTAACCAAGAGCTGCTTCACACTTGCATGACACATTGGAGAAATGATCAGCCAGGGCATTGCTAACTTCAGCTGCTCCAGTCACATACTGATCATACCCCTTCAACACTGGTGGTGGGTTGGGGGGTGAATTTGCCTGCTATCTTTTTTAACCTTCCTCCACAGAGAGAATGGCAGTGTTCTGCTGTTATTATTACTATTATTATCATTAATTGCTAAGCTACAACCCTAGTTGGAAAAGCAGGATGCTATAAGCCCAGGGGCTCCAACAGGGAAAATAGTCCAGTGAGGAAAGCAAGCAAGGAAAAATAAACTTTTTAAGAAGAGTAACAACATTAAAATAAATAACTCATATATAAACTATAAAAACGAACAAAACAAGAGGAAGAGGAACAAGACAGAACAGCGTGCCCTAGTGTACCCTCAAGCAAGAGAACTCTAACCCAGGACAGTGGAAGACCATGGCACTACCCAAAACTAGAGAACAATGGTATGATTTTGGAGTGTCCTTCTCCTAGGAGGAAACAAAAGATACCCAAGTCTGGCGCCTAGCTTCTTTCATGGCACGACAGAACTGCTGTACATTTCTTGTATCTAATTAAATTTTCCTTGTACGGCATCTGCGCAACTGAGTTAAGAGATCTTGTGGCTCTGTGCAGAGCAGTTAGTTCTGAAGACCACCAGGGACCAGGTCGTCGTTTGAATAACCTGTTGTTTTGGGAATTGAATTGACTCCTGCTGTATGAAGAGTTCCATTCAATAAGTCTATGGCATCATAAACACTTTCAAACTGTTCTGCAATCCCTTCAATTTTGCTTGGCTCCCAAAATCTATCCCAGTCCACCTTGTCATGATTCCACCGTGGCAATCTTTGTAAAGGTGGACCATTGTTGGTGTTTATGATTGGTGCATGATCACTAGTATGTGAATCATCTGTCCTCCAATCAAAATCAAGAAGGCAATTAGAACTTGCGATTGATAAGTCAATGCATGACAAGACATCCGTCTAGACATGAAAGTGTGTGGGTCTCCTGTATTAAGGAGTCTGACTTCGTCATTTTCCACAATTGATGATATAATATTGCCCCTCGTGTTTGCTAAAACATCGCCCCAGAAAGGATGTCTCCCATTCAAATCTCCAAGTAAAAGAAAAGGTTGAGGGAGTTGTTGAATCACCACTGCTGAATTATCATACAAAATTTTATCATTTGGAGGGAAGTACAGGGAGGATATTGTATATTTCCTCCCTTTATCAATTTGTACAACCACTGCCTGCAGAAGTGTACGAATAGACAAAGATATTTGGGGAACATCTCGACGAACATATGAGACTCCCGTCATGGCTCCCAACTTGGTGGTCATATGGTGTCCTATAACTAATATATTCACTAGGACAAGGATTGATATGATCAAGTTTGCTCTCCTGTAGACATAATTATGGGAGAGTGCTCATGAATAAAGAGCTTAAGCTTTTCATATTTAGCCCTTAAACCCTGACAATTCCATCGCAAAATGGAAGAAAAAACTATGGTTTATTTTTTAAGACTCCTTGGATGAAGTCTTTCCATTAGCAATTTTTGATCTAACAATATTTCTTGGTGGTTTCATTAGAGAGGGTTTTGATAGATTGGGTTATGCATTTTTGTTTTTATTTTTGTCCTTTTGATCAAATTGTAGTGGGGAATGGTGGATCTCAACTTGAATTTCTGATTTACCTAAATAATCTCCCAGTTCATTAAAAACATCAACTGACAAAACATCATATCTATTTGATGTCATAATTTTAATATTTCTTATGGAAAGGGGCGAGAGAGATGGTTTCTGCACCTTCTCCACTACAGGTGCACCTGGCAAGTTGGTTTCAAGTGGAACCTCCATTAAATCAGGCAAGGAAATTGCCTGAGAGAGGTTAATACTATTGTTGGTAATGGGGGACAAAGGTTGTACAGAGATAGGCAATGCCTCATTGTTAATACACCCTGGCAAAGCCTCAGAAGGGAATATGCTTACCTTGTCATGCAGTACTTTATTATCAGATATTGTATTTCTTTTCTTAGAACTACTAGCAGTACTAGGTGGGTGTGATGTATTCTGTAGTAAATTTCCTTTAGATTTCAATGCCTTTGCATAGTCTTTTGGCAAGTCCTATACTTATGTGTTCCACATTAAATTTGATGTGAGGCAGCTTCTTCTAACTTATATAGCTTGCAGCTCCTATCAGGGGAATCATGATTTGAGTTACAGTTCAAACACCTAGCCTAAAGTATACACTCTCCATGGTAAGGTTTGGAGCAAATGCTACACATTTTATCGTTTTTACAAACTTTAGAAGGGTGTCTGAATTTAAAACATTTGAAACACTAGTGGCTTCTATTTGAAAGGTCAAACTCTAATCCTTTCATTCTGAATAACAATATGGAAAGGTAAATCAGCATCCTGGAAAGTAAGGATAATCATCGATGTTCCAGGAAGTTTATGAACCCTCCATACTGTTAATGAACACATGGCCAGTATCTCCTCTTCTGTAAATTCATACGTGTCTGTATTGAAAACTACTCCCCTTCTATAACTAAAATTTAGGTAGGTAATATGACAGACTGTGTGGATGATTTGGTATGGAGGAGGAAAATTAATTTTTCCAAAGCGGGATATATCACCTGGAGCAATGGTTCCTACTTTTCTCTGTATGAATTCACAAATTTTAAAATAATTCCCTGTACTCCCTTCAGATTCCGTAACAAGACACATTGGTGAGTTTGGCTTTCTTTCGGAGGTTTTGTCTACGTCAACATCTTTTTCACACCAATTGGCAGGCCTGTATACACCCAAGTCTGTGGGCACCCTATCACACAAAGCACCATTAATATTCAAATTATTAATTTTAACATGCATAACATTACTTATTACATTAAATGCTTCATCGTAACAATTATAAGATACCCATGAATCCAATTTATCACCTTAAAGTTTCATTCTTATCTCCAATATCACTCCATAACTCTTAAATACTTTATAAAGCTCATCATAATTAGTATCTATTGGGATTTGCGTAACATGAAGGATTCGCAGTTTCCTTATGTCACCCAAATTACTCGTTTTTTAAGCATCTATAGAATGGTTCTTTTTAGTTTCGAGGTTGTCAACAGAGAGGTTGGTTTGTATCGAAGAAGCAAGCCGGGTTATCCACCTCTTATCTGAGGATGTCAGTCCTCCTATCCCATGTGGCCCAACACGAGAAGAGGCTTCAGCGGGGATCAATCCTCTATTAGAGAGTGGCTGCCTCTCTTTAGATGGGCATACACTGTACAGTGGGGGTAGTTAGCCCCTCCCAGCGACGACTCCAATGCCTGGAGTCACCCATTACTCGCAAATATGGGTAACTTAAAACCGGATCACTGGAGCCTGACTCTTAACAGACATGGTCTGCACCCAATGGGGTCTGCCAGAGGGTGACAGCATCAAAATTCTTACAGGTTGAGATGGCATGCCATCCATCCCACACAGTGCCAAATCCAAAGAAGCAGTCAAACTATAATCAAACAAGCCAAAGTTGTCAACAAGTTCATGCCCACGAGGAAGAGACGGGAGAATAAAAGAAATAACCAAAAGAAAGAGAGAAAGTGCTGAATAATTTAGTCGGACCAACAATTTGGCGCCAAGGTCCAGTGGGAAAGCAGTTCCCACCATTCATCAGAGCCCAGCTGCTAATCCCTAAGCCCCCCATCCTCGTCAATGCTTCAGCATCTGGGGGGGCCAGGTGTGTGAGTGAACAGGGTAGCCGGCTATCCCTTCTCCTACTAACTAGCAGTTGGGGTAGTTATCCATTGCTAAAAGTCTTATGGCACGTCTTTTAGCTACGCCGGAAGTAATATCCCTTATAAATAGCGGGGGTTTGTATAGAGTGATGGAACAATGAGTTTTTTGATAGGAGTATGACTTTAGTAAAGCTGAAACCGCCACGAAAATTTAACGAGGTACAGTACATAGTTATCTCGCCTGTCCATTAGACTCGTAATTTTGACATTAAAGGTCATTTTGGTATAACTAGTACTTTTAAAATTTGTGATTAGTTCCTACATGAATACAAAACATCTTTTTAATAGAAGATATATCCTTAGGAGGGAGAAAGTCCCTATGAATAAAATATTGTGGCTGGTTCAACCTTTCTGTGAATTGTCTGAGCACCTGATCCTCTATAGGAGCAAAGTTGATAACTCTGGCAACCTCAAAATGGCCTTTGCATAGGGATGTCACCGATTAACACCTGTACCAAGAACAAATATTACTCTATCACGTTGTCCAATTGTATCTGTAGCCATTATGAAAAATGGCTTCAACTACATTCTATCTATCTCCCCCTCATCTAGGATAGGAGAGACACTTCTTGACAGATCCTGTCTTTAAAGAAAAGTTGCTTGATTATGAAACTTATCTGCATCAGACGTCCGGTCCAGCTCATAGTAGTCACAACTGCTGCATCCCCAAGAGAGGGGGACAAAAGAAGAGTACAAAGGCCAGTCATTCTACCTTTCATTCTAGACATACTTCCAAACCGTTATCTTAGATGAGATGGTCCCGTGAGGGAGCTGGGCTGACTACAGAGCCTGTTCAGCAGCTACCACAGACAAAGGGTAAAGGTATCCCAGGAATTGTGGATATATTCAGTAAAGGTATCCCAGGAATTGTGGATATATTCACGTAAGTAGTGGAAGGTAAAAGTTGTTTGGTTCTTCCTGAATGCTAAAGAGGAGCCAATACCCCTGACTTCATGAGATGAATCTATATAACTCACTTACTGGTTTTGACAGATAGGCATCTGATGGTTTCATGATGTCAAAAAAGTTTTTCTAGAGATCTTTATCTTGATCCTGCTTGTGGTAAGAGTCTGGTACTTAGTCCTGAAGTACTGAGTTCTTTTAGGATAACACCAGAGACCCCTCACAGGAAAGAAAAGCAAGCCATCCTGATCCCTTCTTAATGCCTCCTGAATAAAAGAGATGGAAAATGACTTGTGACATACGAGATATCATTAAGCTTATCAGTTCGCTTCCCCAAAGCTGAGGCTAGCAGAAAGACAGTCTTTTGAGTCAGATCTCTGTCCAAAACTCTTCTCAAATGCTAATATAGGGCACACAAGACTTCAGAACACGGGTAAAGTCCAATACTAACTAGGCCATGAGATCGTGTGGTGGGAAAGACTGCTAAAACTCCTTATGAGCATAGACAATTCCCAAAAGGAAATGTCAAAGCCCTTCAGTCTGAAGATCTGGCTCAAGGCTGAATGATGGCCTTTCACTGCAGAAACAGAGATGAGTTCCTCGTGGTGAAGAAAGCTGTGAAAATCAGCAATCAAATACAGAGGCTCTAACCAGAGAAATATCCCTTTTCCAACACCACTTACAGAAGATGACCCACTTTCCCTGGTAGACAGCTGAGGACCTTTGCAGTTATCTAGATATCTCCTTTGCAGTGCCTCATGAAAAGCCTTTTACCTAGAGATGCTGGATAGTCTCCAACCATGAAGTGAAATACTCCATCAAGTAATGGTACTTCTGAAGATGGGGCTGAAGGAGAAAAGTGGGGCACTGGGGTAGTTTTCTTTGTACATCAACAAGTAGCTACAGCAGATCTGAAAACCATTCAGCATGCAGCCTCTTGGGAGCCACCAGGGTCATCCTGTGATTCGATATCATCAACACTCTGTTGAATAATCGGCAAATCAAGCAGAAGGAAACAGAGGCAGGCGCATCCGGATTCTCCCAAATGTTTTGAAAAGCATCGTGGAATGCAAACCAAGGATGTGGCATGGCAAAGCAAAACACCATAGCTCATGTGCGCACATTTAGGAGGGCGCTGTGTCAAAGGAGAGCTTGTGCATATGAAGCCTCAGAGACTGGTGAATATTCCTTAATTGGTGAGCATAAGTACGTAGAGAGCACACAAGCTGATGAATGCACAATAACAGGAGAATGTGTGAGAACAGGGGAGAGCACACAAAAACAGCAGATTGCACCCTGTAAGAAATGCTCACATGAACAATAGAGTGTACCCTCTCCAGAATGAGTGCATGAACAGCAGAGCGCACCCTCTCAGACGTGTGCGCATGAACAGCACAGTGCACCCTACCAGAAGTGCGCGCATGAACAGCAGAGCGCACCCTCTCAGACGTGCACGCATGAACAGCAGAGCGCACCCTACCAGAAGTGCGCGCAAGAACAGCAGAGCGCACCCTACCAGACGTGCACGCATGAACAGCAGAGCGCACCCTACCAGAAGTGCGCGCAAGAACAGCAGAGCGCACCCTACCAGACGTGCACGCATGAACAGCAGAGCGCACCCTACCAGAAGTGCGCGCAAGAACAGCAGAGCGCACCCTACCAGACGTGCACGCATGAACAGCAGAGCGCACCCTACCAGAAGTGCGCGCAAGAACAGCAGAGCGCACCCTACCAGACGTGCACGCATGAACAGCAGAGCACACCCTACCAGAAGTGCGCGCAAGAACAGCAGAGCGCAACCTCTCAGAAATGCGTGCATGAACAGCACAGCACACCCTACCAGAAGTGCATGAACAGCACAGTACATCGTATCAGAAGTCACGCATGAACAGCAGAGTGCATCCTATCAGAAATGTGTGCATGAACAGCACTGTACACCCTATCAGAAGTGCACGCATGAACAGCAGAGTGCACCCTCTCAGAAATGTATGCATGAACAGCACAGTACATCGTATCAGAAGTCACGCATGAACAGCAGAGTGCACCCTATCAGAAATGTGTGCATGAACAGCACTGTACACCCTATCAGAAGTGCACGCATGAACAGCAGAGTGCACCCTATCGGAAATGTGTGCATGAACAGCACAGTACATCATATCAGAAGTCACGTATGAACAGCAGAGTGCACCCTATCAGAAATGTGTGCATGAACAGCACTGTACACCCTATCAGAAGTGCACGCATGAACAGCAGAGTGCACCCTCTCAGAAATGTGTGCATGAACAGCACAGTGCATCGTATCAGAAGTCACGCATGAACAGCAGAGTGCACCCTATCAGAAATGTGTGCATGAACAGCACTGTACACCCTATCAGAAGTGCACACATGAACAGCAGAGCGCAACCTCTCAGAAATGTGTGCATGAACAGCTCTGTACACCCTATCAGAAGTGCATGCATGAACAGCAGAGTGCACCCTCTCAGAAATGTGTGCATGAACAGCACAGTACATCGTATCAGAAGTCACGCATGAACAGCAGAGCGCAACCTCTCAGAAATGTGTGCATGAACAGCACTGTACACCCTATCAGAAGTGCACGCATGAACCGCAGAGTGCACCCTCTCAGAAATGTGTGCATGAACAGCACAGTACATCGTATCAGAAGTCACGCATGAACAGCAGAGTGCACCCTATCAGAAATGTGTGCATGAACAGCACTGTACACCCTATCAGAAGTGCACACATGAACAGCAGAGCGCAACCTCTCAGAAATGTGTGCATGAACAGCACTGTACACCCTATCAGAAGTGCACGCATGAACAGCAGAGTGCACCCTCTCAGAAATGTGTGCATGAACAGCACAGTACATCGTATCAGAAGTCACGCATGAACAGCAGAGTGCACCCTATCAGAAATGTGTGCATGAACAGCACTGTACACCCTATCAGAAGTGCACACATGAACAGCAGAGCGCAACCTCTCAGAAATGTGTGCATGAGCAGCACTGTACACCCTATCAGAAGTGCACGCATGAACAGCAGAGTGCACCATATCAGAAATGTGTGCATGAACAGCATAGTACACCCTATCAGAAGTGCACGCATGAACAGCAGTGCACCCTATCAGAAATGTGTGCATGAACAGCTCAGTACACCCTATCAGAAGTTCACGCATGAACAGCAGAATGCACCCTATCAGAAATGTGTGCACGAACAGCACAGTGCACTCTATCAGAGATGTGAATGTGAACAGCACAGTGCACCCAAACAGAAATGTGTGCATGAACAGCACAGTGCACCATATCAGAAATGTGTGCATGAACAGCACAGTGCACCCTATCAAAAATGTGTGCATCAACAGCAGAGTGCACCCTATCCAAAATGTGTGCATCAACATCAGTGCACTCTATCCAAAATGTGTGCATGAACAGCACAGTGCACCCTATCAGAAGTGCACGCATGAACAGCAGAGCGCATCCTATCAGAAGTACGTGCATGAACAGCAGAGTGCATCCTATCAGAAGTGCACGCATGAACAACAGAGTGCACCTTATCATGAATAGGTGGACATTCATATTCTTATGTGAGCAAATAAACAGGAGAGTGAAAGTGAGCAAACATATGTGCTCACTCCATCAGGGGCGTGTGAACTAAGTGGTATGACATCAAGATTCCATGAGTGCACAAAGACAAAGACATGACTGTTCAAGGTCAGATGAATGCGTGCTAAATGGAGAGCACGAGTAAGTGAACATTCAACGTTAGATAAATACTTACTAATTGAAGGGTGGGGGAGCTCCAAAGAGTGCCCATGAGAGTTGGTTAGTGTTCAAAGTTAGAAGAATCTGTGTTAAATATTGGGCACGAACATTACAAAAAGTACATGAACCAGTACCATAATTGCTCAAGTATGAGCACGAGTGCACTGTATTGTAGATCTCAAGGGATTTCTCTTTCCTCTGAAGAAAGATGATTTGTCTTCTGAGGACGTAATACTACGCCTCTTGGCAGCTGGAGAGATTGGTTCCCAGGGAGAGCAAATGCCACCCTTATTCTGCCTATGAGAAGTCGGCACACTAAACTGAAGAGAATCTCTCTTTTTCATCTTTATAAGATGAGCAGAATGAAGCAAAGTCATAGCAGGTGACAATTTCAAAGGGAATGGTCTAGGATGAGAGGGAGAGTGTAGGCGTTCCTTCCCTTGCCCAGAGAGGTCAAATCCGGTGATGGTGCTCCTGTAAGCATGGGTCGGTAATCAAATGCACCTACATTGGACCTAGGCCGGATGGAGAGGGTCACACCAAGGTCTTCTTCCACTGGTGCAGCAAATGGAGACGGGTGAGAAGGAGAAGACTTTACCTTAGACTTTGCAAGGGCATACAGAAGTCTTTCCTCTGACAGAATACTCCTCAGGCATCCATAGGGCATCGTCTTTGGCTGCATCATCACCTGGAACTAATACTTCGCATTCACCCCATGGAGAAGTAATACCTGCTTTTCCAGGGGAAGCAGATAAATTCTGCTCACTCTACGCGTACCCTTAGGTTAGATCAATATCGTTGTCCTTCGTCACCTTCCCCCTGGAGAAGGACAACAGCAAATGATCAGACGCAAGAGTAGCAGGGGCAGAAAGGGGAGTTCCAGCAAATTTTATAGACTTCAAGGTGACCCAAAAGGCAAAATATCTCGCTTGGACTTCTTCCTCCTCTTGCTGTACTCTTGCCACAGGGAGGATGACCACTCCCTACACTCCTCACAGGGGGATGACCGAGTGCAGTCACAAAGAATGAGAGTCCATGGCTAACTTACTCATAAAGGTTTTGCATCAATGGCTAGAAACTTCTGAGCAAAACTGCATGCATATGAGTGGTTTCCCCAAGTAAATTGCAAACAGCAATCAAACAATCTGAAAATTTTATAAAGAAATTAAAGAATCCAAGCTCGGAACACTAAGCATATGTCTGTACAACCTGCTGGCTGGGGGGGGGGGCGGGGCTTCCCTCCTACTGGCCAGTAATTATCGACACCTTGATATTATTTCAATGGGCGAGTTTCCAGCTTGGCTCATATCATAGTCCTCATGAAGGACAGTAATAACCAATCAAAATGAGTAAAAGACCCAACACTGAAAGAGCACAGCAACACTAAATAAATATGGGTTACAACCACAGACTAAAGTGGATAGTCAGTGACAGGTGGCTATGTAAGGCTTCCCCCTCACACCATATGTTATTAACTAACTACCTTGTTAATGATTCAATAGCCATTCTAGCTCACGCTAAAGTCATCTCCTATTTTAAAGGACAAAAGGTTTGGATGTGCATAGGAAAGAATTATCATACTGAATTAGGAAGAATAACAGTAAGAAACTGAAAAGCATTCAGTACCATACAAGCCAGTATAATATTAAAATTATCAAACTAACCAAATGTTAATTGTCATTATGGCACTTTTTTCATTACTAAGTTAGATGTCTATAGAATTCTCTCACTTCTCTAACTTGTTTATCTATACCTAAATTTCAATCTATCACAAGTCCAAATTTATAAGCAACACAAGGTAAGCTTCAAACTGGGATTTATTGAGACTAACTTAAACCAACTAGCACCTGCAAGAGGTACAAAAGTACATTCAATTTTCCTTAGAGGCCAAAAAATAGAATATTTATGATCATACTTACTGACTTTCCTTCAACTTTCAAATTTAAATGAGAGACATCATGAGACTTTACATGAAATCCTCCTACTCCCACCACTCCTCTTTTAATAGAATACAAATCGGAACTTCCTCCCCCTCCTCCTTGGGCAGGGGCCGATGATGGTCGTCTTCTTGGTACTACAGGAGGCGCTGAAGAAGGACGGCCTGTGTACAGCTTTGGACGATTAGAATAATCACTGGAAAAGGGTCGAGCTGAGCTGGCTCTGCGTGGAAAGCCTGAACTAGCTGATCCTACCCTGGATGAGGAGGAAGATGAACATCCTCCAGCACGAGCAGATCCAATACGATGACGAACATTTGGTTTTTCGTTCAACATTATGGCATGAGACATGTTAACATATCATATAGATAGTCCTAAAAAGAAAGTTAAAGTAAAAAATTAAATATTTATTGAAGTGAATTACAAAGCAGTTCAATAGCTAAATATTCAAAACATATAAATCATAGGATTGGGAAACAGTTTTTCAGTGAAAATTATAGCCTAGCAGAATATGCATAACTTAAATATATATGAAGACCAAATGCTAACTATAAGTAAGATTATTCTATTGACAAATTTAGAACCTAATTAATAAAGAAAACTTGCAGCTCAAAATCTCTTAAGAGAGACAAAAACCTGAAAGTTTACAGATATTACAGTTTTAAAAAAGACAAAACATTTACAGCAACCTATTAAAAACTAGAGCTTTATGACATCAATTAACATTTATGTCTTGGAAATAAAGTTTTAATTACACTTCATAAGACATAAACAAACTGAAAATTAACATATAACTATTAGAAAATAGATTTGAATCAGTACATGTGATGTTGGCATAAACAATTACCTATATTCATAACCACATTCAACTAAGTATCTATGTATGCAAACATGATACTGTAAAGTATTTTCATAATTCCTGCTTGTGAGATCTACTGGAAATTCCTGACCTCTTTGGTCCATTTACTTCAATCTAAGAGGTGTAATTTTGAGGCTTTACTTGGGAGAAACAAATGAGACCTGCAAAAACAAGTAAAAATCAATTAATAATCATCAAACTCTTTTTACAACAAAATTAGTAAAAAAAATAACAAATTTGGAAGTAATTTGTATTTTTCCTATTATACAAACCTGGAGCTATTTATAGGGGTATACTTTCAGCTACACCAAAAGTGTACCCCTATAAATAGCGGAGGGTTTGTATTTACGCCGAAATAAATAAATATTGTATAGAAAATTTTGAAAATAAAATGCATTTTCCTAACAATATGAACCCGAGTCCTTTAAACTAGGGCAATATGTTTTCAGGGGAGTTAGATTGGCTATTGAATTCATTAATGAGGTAATTAACAACATATGGTGAGCAAGAGCGAGGAACCGTTCCCTCAACCTGTTGGAAGCTCATCTCTTTTTACTTTTGGCTCAAGACTGAGAAGGGTGGTTTAGGTGGGAAGTTTAACTTTGAAGGACTAAGGTTTTTATAGCTAGGAAAATGACAAATTGGGAAGTAATATGTATTTTTCCTAACGATACAAACCTGTATGTAGCTATTTATAAGGGATATTACTTTTGGCAAACATGAAAGATGAGCCATAAGACTTTTAGTGACAGTAAACCATCCACCCACTAGTTAGCAAAGGGGTGGGGGGTAGTTTGCAACACCACTCACTCACACACCTGGGCTGAGAAACCACTTTTGCTCACAGATAGGACTTCTACAGCAATAGGTGCTGGCGGGCCAATCTGTATAAAAAAGTACAGGTTTGTATCGTTAGGAAAAATACAAATTACTTCTAAATTTGTCATTTGTTCCATCGCTAATACAAACCAACACTATTTATAGGGGATGACTTACCCCTTAGAAGGTTGGAAGTCCATGCCAACTGGCTTCTTGGTATTGACTCAGGGTTTCCTGAACATGCTTCGCATGTAACTGGTATAAACCCTACACCTCGCTAAACACAATGCTACGCACGGCCAGCGGCCTACGTGAGCTGTGTGCTTGTGATACTAGCAATTTTATGGTCTAGGTAAGAGCACCCTTCTCCAACATGGTCTGGACTTCAGCCCAAAGGGCCAGCTCCTTTGCAAATCCCTTCACATAGGAGCTTGATGGGGCTGGATCCCGAGTCAGTGGAAGGGGTGATTTAATGAATGATACGCAATACCCTGAACGAATCAGGGAGACTGTTCAGGGTTCGGCCCCGAGCTGCAACCACCTCTGCCAGCATCCCCCCACTGATGGATAAGTGGGAGGATTACCCGCCATAGCGGGTGCGGCCTCAGCCGCTACCTCTTCTCCTGTTACCTCCACGAGAGGACTTAGAGCCCTTCCGCTCTCTAGTTGGAAAGCGCTTCTTTAACACCCTTTGGTACATTGAAGTCGTCGTCGGTGAAGTCCTGTTTGTCAGCGGTTTTGTTGGCTGCTGCTGTTTCTTCAGTGGTGGAGGAGGCAGATAGGGCCAAGATGTAAGGGTCATAAGGAGAAGGGAGTCCTGGTTGGACTTCCTCCATCTCTGTCACCCGCTCGACGTCTTCCGGCTTGAACAGAGAGGAACTATCGAGAGTCGAGTTCCTAAGTCTCGTCACCTCCGCCAGTGGGACCTGTCAGTGGAACCTTTCTATTACTGAATCCTTTTGCTGAAGGATTGCATTCACCCACAGGTTCACTACCAGGTGGGAGAGAAACTCAATGATTCTAGTTCCCGATAATAGAAAAGTCTCCATCGACTTCCTAGTGGTCTCCTTCAACCATTCCTCGGTCTTGATAAGATGTCCCGCAGACCCCAACCAAAGATCTAGCCATGAAGTAGCCTGCATGGCATACTTCGCAACCTTCTCCTGGTTAAAGATCTCCAACAGAGAAAACGAGACAGAGAGTCTGGAGAGTCTCTCGAAGGAGAATCATCTGGTAAGAGCCTCAAAAGAGTGGTCAAGAGAAAAGGCCAGAAGGGGCTCGTTGGAGACATCATAATACGCCCTCTGCTACAAAAACTGCAGCAGAAAAAGCTTGGAGGATGTGCCTGCTCAGAGGGAGCTGGAGGAGCTGGCGATCTAGGAGAACCATTTCCGTCGGGCACTCATCAACCCCTTAGACCAAGGAAAAGCTGCACTGGACTTGGAAGATCTCCGAGTCCCGTATCTTTGCCCTCTTGAGGGGCTATCACTGGATCGGACAAACCGTTGTTAGCCCTCTTGCAAGCCAAGACCTGCCAGAAGGCATTCCAATTCCCTCTGCTCTGCTTCCAATAGCTTAGAATTTGCAGCCTTAGGGAGATACTCACCCTCATCGTAGTCGTCTTCCACCCACAAGCTCTCACCCATAGGAGCCCAGGATAGGTCGAAGTCATCAGAAACTTTCATAGGTGGCACACTGGTTGCTGACGTACTTGCTGGAACTGGGGAGGATCATCGAGGCTTTAATGCCTTGGCCAAGGTCTTAGGAATCGTCTTCAAGTCTTTCGACTCTTTATGGGACGGAAAATACTCCACCAGGTCTGGGGTGTTCCTCCCTTTGCCCTTCTCTCAATGAGGGAACTACATCCGAGTAAGATGGCTTCTTTGAAACTGGGCGTTGTTCCAGGGGAACCACCTTGATGAGGGGAGAGGCAGAATGATTCCGCGACTGAGAACCTTGGCTTAGGCGACGATGTAGAGTGTCCCCCCCAAAGAGGAGTTTAGATGAGTCAGATGAACCATCTTCCTCGTCTGCTTGGTCGTCATTACTGGTGTCAACTGTAACTGTGATAGGTTTTGTTGGCATTCTGCACCCGACTCAGGTGCTCCTCACTTCCTCATGAGAGGAGAGATGATCATCTTCGAGGAAGAGGGCCTGTGTTGCGTTGGTTCAGCAGACGTACGTTTGGGGTCAGACAGAGGGGAGGCTGTAGACGGGGGAGATGACCTTCCCAGAAGAATCCTCATCGTGCTGGTAATTGACTGCGCATATGGAATTACTCCCATAATGGCCTGATGTACTGCCTTGACCAGGGCGTCAAACCAGGAGGGTTCCTTACTAAATGCAGTACTGGCCAGAATACCCTCCGGAAGGCTGGGTGCTGGAGGTCTAGGTTTAGGAGCCTGCAAAGAAGTAAGATTAGGATCCTTTCCTAGTCCCATTGACACTGGCACAATTTCAAGCTCAGGCTTGGATGAGCAAGGCCTAGGAGTGGAGGGTTGCTGTTGCCGGACCTTCGAAGGTTGCCTCTCGGAAGGGAATGGGACCGAACATCCACCATGCTAGAGATCCTTGGAAGGTAGGTGGTTCCCGGCTGGCCTACCCCTGGGGGAACGAGTCTCCCTAAGGGGCGAAGGCTCCTGACAACTGAATACCTGTATACAGGAGGCTCCTCTTGATGGAGCAGAGACAGCTAACAGAAGAGAGAGGAACTCTCAAGGGGAAGACAACGAGTCATCTCTAAGGCAATCCCATGTTGGTTGAGTACCCTCTGCTGGTGAGCGGCAATCACGAACTGACCTGTGATCATTAGTAGAAGGAGAGTTACGGTCACGCTTAGACGAGTGATAATCTAGTCCTGGCGATTGGCACTTGCAGGCTGGAAGGTGACTAGTGAACCAGAGGATCTAGGTGAACGGCGAGGAGCTGGCGAATGATAAGCTGGCGAATGACAAGGAGCTGGTGAGTGGCGAGGAGAGGGTAAACGGCAAGGAGGGGGTGAACGGCGAGGAGTTGAGCGCTGAGAGGTCTGCGAACGGCTTGAAGATAAACGGCTGTGAAATGCCGAACGAGCAGCTGGCGAACCATGAACATTTGGTAAGTGACAAGCAGTTGGAGACTGACGAGAGACTGGCGAATGTTGAGCAGCTGACGAACCACTAACAGCTGACGAGTGACGAGCAGTCGGAGAGTGACAGGCGATTGGCGAACAGTGCGTCAACAGAGTCTAGAGAAGCAGACGAGTGGCGAGAACACATGGGCTGATGGCGAGTAATAATAAATACCTGCAGTGGTTGAAGCCAGCTTGCAGATGGACCTGTGGTGCTGTACCCCCAAGGGAGGGGAAGATGAAGAAAGGGAAGCCAGACATTATTCTCATTCATCCCAGTCTTAACCAAGGTAACCAATGCCCTCAACCAACTGCTACTTGTCCATCAAGAAGCCTGAGGTATCTTAAACCACTTGTTGAGCATCCACCACAGGACCGATAGTGAATGTATCGAGTCTCCTGTGGGTCACGTCTTTTAAGTAATGGGCTGTGAAGGTGGTCTGTCTCTTCCACACGCCAGCTTGGAGAACTTGCAACACAGAGAAGTTGTGTTTGAATGCCAAGAAATTACTGATTCCCCTGACATCATGGGCTCTAGTCGACAAGCCTGAGGAGGATTGGGAGCCAAGGCTCTTTCGATTACTTGGCGAATCCAGGAGGAAACCATGTTTTTGGTGATCCTCCTCTTTGCTCTCTCTGAACTATCAAACAGAGGCATTAGTCTGGACCGTGTTGTTGCAGTGCATTTAAGATAGTATCTTAAACTCCTCACTGGGCAAAGTAACAACTGATCTGAGTCGTTGGTTACAGAATAAAGACTCGCAATCTGAAAGGGCCCGAATCTATAGTCCAGCATCCCCGGATTTTGAGTCTTGGCAATAAACACTGGGACGAATCTGAGTGTCACTTCCCCCCATCCCCTTGAATAGGCGATGTCATACGAGCAGGAATGCTGTCTTCAAAGTGAGATTTCTGTTAGTTGCATGGCGTAAAGGTTCGTAAGAAGGTATTTTCGAAGATTTCAGGATGCGAACCACATTCCAAGGAGTAGGCCTAATCTCTGACTGGGGGCAAGTGATCTCATAACTCCGTATGAGTAAGGAAAGCTCCAACAGAGAGGAAATTCCACTCCTTTCAGCTTAAAGACTAGGCTTAAGGCTAAGCGATAGCCTTTCCCCGCTGATACTGAAAGAAGTTTTTCTTCCTGAAGGTATACAAGGAACTCCACTATTACTGGAATAGTGACATCGAGTGGAGAGATATTCCTTCCATGACACCAACCACAGAATACTCACCATTTTGCCTGGCAGACCGAGGCTGAGGACTTACGCAAGTATCCAGACATTCACTCGGCAACTTGTCGTGAAAAGCTCTTATGAGAGAGGAGATACTAGTCTCCACACGTGAGGTCGAAGTGACTGCACAGCATTGTGGAAGATGCTCGCGTATGGTTGTTTATGTAGAACTGGTCGTGGTGCGAGTTCTCACGGTAGATCTACTAGAAGCTGCAGGAGATCCGGAAACCACTCTGCATGATGCCCACAAAGGTTGGAGCCATGGCCACCTCCCCCAGGTCATTGTACTAACGTCTGAGAGCAAGGACTTTCACAAATGAACTCTCCGACTCAGGGTACTCAGCCTCTGTGGGCTGGTTCAGAGTCCCCGAGATATCCTGCACCTGAGCAGCCTCATCCTTCGCCACAGGCGAAAGTGAGGCAGTATGTTCCAGAGAATCTGCTCAAACCAAGAGTATGACCGTTCCATCCGAAGGACAGAACCAGGTACATAGAAGGGGGCCGCCTAAGGTCCAGGCGAACCTACAGAAAAAGATCTCTTGGTATGCGCCGCGTTGGCACATGGCGAGACACACTGTGCCTCTGGCACTACAGGTCAGGACAGATGGACAACCACAGCCCCATGCCTAGAGGCATGGGGAGCAAGACCTACCACTGCACTGGAAGCCAACACGAAGCACAGAGGGAGTGCAGATCTACAGCCGGATTTGACATGTAGCAGCTGCATTCCATTATTCAAAACAAACATACTGATAAAGAGAAAGAATCTAGTGTTGTCGATCACTGCTGTATAGCCGTATGCCATAGCAATCAAAGCAAAATTGAGTGATGAGGCGACTGGGAAGAGGGCAGTGCTTCTCATTCTGCACCTTCTCCACATGGATAACTGCTCGTTATCCGTTTTAATGATCGATTCCAGCTTGCGACAATGTAATCTCCCTAATTAAAGGACGAGAGGTTGTATGTCGCCTAGGAACAAATAAAATTTTGCCCAATAGCTTACTCTTCAGTATACAGTAAGTTAAATTGAATATATATATATATAACCAAAGATTATTTAAGAGAATAAGGTATTCTTGATGCATTTTCAGGTGTTATAAACAAATTATCATGATGATAATTGTCAGAAAATATTATTTTTAAAGTTATTACGATTCCTGAAAAAACCATGTCACAAGGGAAACTAACACAGGGATACAAACTACCTAAATTTCCCCATCTACGCTAACCTAAGATATCTTGCCAGGTAAAATTACACAAGTAACCAATAATAATTTTAAAGAAAATACGAGGCACTCCAGTGTATCACTGAGTAATATTCACTGAAGTAATCAAATTCTACGTTTGAATAATTGATAATTAATGCCGAAAAACTAGCCCATGAGGTTAACGTGCATAGTGAAACATGTTCCAAGTGCCAGAAAATAGGAGCAATGAGATAATGCTTAACCATGAGCAAAGCGAGCATACAACAGAGCAAAAACTTATAAATCATTAGATCAACTAAATAAAGAAGACATTTTCAATATGATGAACCCTGTTATGGACGACTCCATTAAAAATGAGATGGAAAGTCATGTTTTCTATGCATTCGGAAGTCCTGACAAACTACAGTTAAAGTGTTTTGACCATGTTTCATTACTAGTACTCGGCTTTAATTACGATACCTTTTTCTTGTTTTGAAGACTAATTCTTTTAGGACAATGACTGGCAGAAACAACAGAGCTTAAAAAAGATAACCTAAATACCATACAAAT
Organism: Palaemon carinicauda; assembly: GCF_036898095.1. Lineage (NCBI taxonomy): Eukaryota > Metazoa > Arthropoda > Malacostraca > Decapoda > Palaemonidae > Palaemon > Palaemon carinicauda. Next base: position 36,920,957 of record NC_090752.1, read on the forward strand.
AAACTGGTACACAGTATATCTTCAAGTGTTTCGAACGTAATTGATGACGATTTAGAGCACAAAATCACAGGTTTTCAATAATGGTAGTTGACCCACCATAGCTCAAAAACATTAAATTTCTCCCATAAATCATTATCAAAAACATTCAAAACACCTACAATGACATCATAATCATGTTTCCAATTGCATAAAAGTAATTGTTTTAATATAAAAATTTACAGATATGCTAACTGTAGAAAACGCCTATTGGGTAGTTTGTAGCGCTACGGCCAAGCGTCCTAATTTGCTTATTATCGCACCGACTGTTATCTTGTATAGAATAAAAACGTTTGGAAGTGGTCTACGGATCTTAAATATGTTGTGTAAGGGGGGGAGCAGCCCCCCTGGGTAAGGATACGGCTTTTAGCATAGGTTAGGTGGATTTTTTAAGTTAGCTTCTCCCGCCAAAATCGTTTTAGAACGACGGCCACAGCTCAGAATATTCCCGTTTTCTACGGGATCTGGCCGTCACCCTACAAAGGCTCCCGCATATTTTCCAAATTATAAAGGAGTATAACTAATGCTGTCTTCTTACTCAACAATACCATCGAATGAATAACCTACCTTGGGTCAAGTGATCTCAGCAATGCATGCTTCTGATTATGCCAAGAAGTCTAAAACCGAGATTATCTTATATTTCCTAAGTAACTTTTACTTTTACTTTTAGAGGTTTATTTCTCGCCCTCCATCAAACACTAAAGGTCTGTTCAGGCGGGCCTTGGTGTATGAAAAAATAATTCCTTTCCAGTTAATATTTTGCTCTGTATCATTATCAGTCATTTCGCTAGCATTTGTATTCAGGCTTAATAGTTTTCAGGTCACTATCATAACACTTTCTAAAAAGATAAGTCTTCAGGTTTTTCTTGAAGGCTGCCACATTTGTGCTATTCTTGACATCGAGTGGAAGGTCGTTAAAGAGTCTCGGTGCAGCATAACTGAACGTTCTTCCTCCTATTGCATGATTCACACTAATTTCGAATAGTCTATGTGGGTCATCAGCATGTCTAACTCTTACAGCGGCGCTGGTAGCTTCAGGGTAGGGGACCAAGCAATCACAATGATATTTAGGCTTATCACTTGTAAGTGCTTTGTGAGTCAACAAGCAAATTTTAAATTCAATCCTAGCCTTAACAGGTAACCAATGTAACAACGAATAATAAATAGTTGCTACACCTCCTTAAACATAAATGGATTTTTTTCTAAATAAAGGGAATAAGTTAGCTCCAACAGTATTTATATATTTAAGAATTTATTCAACTTAATAAGTTATCCCAGTTAATACTGGTTTGCCTCACGGTAATTAGTTATTAATAGAGAGACTTTTGGCAAAGGCTTGGGGAAATTAATATTTGTTGGAATAACTCCAATACAATAATTTGCATAACAATAACGACTTACGTTCCTTAAAAAAAAATTTGAGCATTCCTCCACTCGTTTTGTTTACATGTTACTTGATTCCTCCTTTCAAATCTGTCAAATATTGACTTGGAATGTTAGTTCCATCTTTTGGGAATTTGTTTTCCAAATAATCTTTGATGTTTACCAATTCCTTGTATTATCATGAAATGAAAATTGTAATCAAATATCTCTATCAGTACTGTATAGTTCATTTATAAAATAAACAAAATTATAATATTAAACTAGCTCATTCGGACAGATGCACTTCGTTGCTAGGTAACCAGATCTTCTTCATGTATGCTTATGGACTCGAGGGCAAAGACCTAACAAGGATTTATAAAGAAGGAAATTGTTATATTTGAAAAAAGGGTAACAGAAGAAATAAAAATGGATAAAAATAAAAAATAAAAATCTCTGGGAAAACATAGACAGAGTAAGGAACAGACAGAAAGCTCATGGCGAAGTTATAAAACTTCAGTGAGAACAATGAACTAAGATAACTAGTGAAGAAACAAAAGAGGAATTAATCAAATACTGGAAAATCATATATTGAAAGCATGAAAATAAAACACAGTTTGGAATGAAGAAAAACGGATAGAATATAGAAATTAAATAGCGCACAGGGAAGATAACGCAAGAATAGATGGATATAATATCCCAACGATCCAACAATCACAGTAGAAAAAGTAAAGGATTGCCTGAGAAAAAAAAAAAAAAAAAAAAAAAAAAAAAAAAAAAAAAAAAAAAAAAAAAACAGCATGACCGTATGGTCTTATACCTGAGCTATATAAGCCACTAAGAAAAGGCTAAAACATGTCTTGAAACCTTACAGAAATTTCACCAAAATTATTTGGATGAAAAAGAAAAATAAATTACGTAGAAGTCAAGAACACAGATGGTTAAAAAGAAAAGATGAATATCAAATATTTCTTATGAAATATTCATGATGATGGTGAAAGAGAGAATATAAAATCACCCAAGAACGAATGAGGAAGATAATGAATGTCAAGCAGGATTCACAGTATTGTGTTGAAGAGAGTGTGAGGACTACAAGACGAGCAGAGAGAGACTGACAGTTTACTGATTCGTTCGTAGTGTATTAAAGGCAAGCTAACACATATTACAGAGTGCGGTTAGATAAGGAGTCCGGGAGGGAAACATTTCCAACCACCAAATCATTTGTGTTTTCATTCAAGATAAACTAACAAATACCAAGGCGGTAGCCTAATGAAAAATACATTATTATACATGAAAATAAAGCTCTTAAAGAGCATAAAATTGTTATACAAAAATCCACTGTGTGGAACAAATAATAAAGTTACAACTATCATAAAAGAGTCCAGGGGGAGGAAACACGGTGGGTAAGACGATGTACTAACCCTCCCCACCCCCCGAGACAACGGGCATCGGAGATGTTTGGTGCGATTAATCCCTGTATTGTGGAGGGTGACGTAGTTCCCCTCTGGTGCTTGAGAGGAGTGGAAGGTTGCTCTGCTTCGGAGGAATTGTTTCCCCCAGTCGTTGCGTGGTTTTCACCCGTTTGGTGGATGATTTGTTCTGAGGGGAAATCCTGGGTCTACCAGGGCCTGCAGTGATCTTCTTGTTGCTTTCAAGGTATGTTGGTTTTAATCGGTCGATCGTCACCCAATCTTCTTGTCCATGGACGTTCAAGAGAAAAGATTTGGCTGTTCTTCTGATGACCTTGTAAGGGCTGCAATAAGGTCTAGTCAGGGGGATGGCTGACCTTGTTCAAGGACCGATGGTCATTCAGTCCTTGGGCGCAGAGCATCATTTCCAACAGATTGGGTTGGAAGTGGAAGCGATGGCCACCAAAACTCAGGAGATTTTTCCAGAGATCAACACCTCATCTGGAACACTATGTACAAGACCTGCTGAAGAAAAGTTATCCGTTGCACGAGATCTATGAGATTTCAAGGTCGTCTATTTTGCGTGCTAAAGAAAGATTTGAACATACCTTGAACTATTCTCGACTTGCCCCGTCTAAACTTGTTCGTTCTGTGTGTCAAGTTCCGGATGCTGACTATTTCGCAGATACGGACCTTACTACCCCGGGAGTCTTTCATCGTTTCTATAGATCTTACTGACGCTTATTGGCATCTTCCGATAGGTCGACATTTCTTCCCCTACCTTGGCTTCAGCCTGGAGAGAAAGGGCTATGTATTCAGAGCAATGCCATTCGGCTCAACATAGCTCCGAGGATTTTCATGAAGATTACCGACACAGTCGTTCAGCAACTTTGGGAAAAAGGCCTTCAAGTAGCGGCGTACCTGGACGACTGACTAGTTTGGGCTCCCTCGGCACCGGAGTGCTCGGAAGCAACCACTCAAGTTGTTAGGTTCCTTCAGTCTCTCGGATGTCAGATCAACTTCAAGAAATCAAGACTGACCCCAGCTCAAGATTTCTAGTGGTTGGGGATTCATTGGAACCTAAAGTCTCATTAACTTTCCATCCCTCCCTTCAAGAGGAAGGAAATAGCGAAGTCAGTCAGGTCTTTGATCAAGTCGGGGACGATCACCAGGCGACGCCAGGAGAGGGTTCTAGGATCTTTGCAATTCGCCTTGGTAACAAAGCATGTCCTCAAAGTACGACTCAAGGATGCAAGCAGAGTTTGGAAACATAGAGCCTCCAAAGCTCTTCAGGACCATCAGAAGAAGACCCCGGTTTTACTCCGAAGACAACTTCGACCGTGGTCCACTGCCAAAAGTCTGTTACAGATGATACCGTTACGCTTTCCTCCTCCGGTAGTGATACTTCATGCGGAGGCCTCATTGAATGGTTGGGGGGTCATACTCCACTCAAGAAAGTGCAAGGCAGTTGATGCCAGAAATTTCAACAATTCCACATCTATATTCTGGAGGCCATGGCAGTCTTCTTGTCCCTCAAGAAGTTACAATTGAAGAAGAACATTCACATTTGTCTAGTCCTCGTCAGCAAAGTAATAGTCCATTGCATCAACAGACAAGGGTCAAGGTCTCCTCAAATAAATCACGTAATGTTAGCCATCTTTACGTTGGCTCAGAGGAAAGGTTGGTATCTGTCAGCTTTCCACCTTCACGGAGTTAGAAATGTGATGGCGGATTCCCTATCTCGGACAAAACTTCTAAGGACGGAATGGTCTCTCGACAAAAAATCATTCTCTTTCGTGCAGAATCAAGTCCCTGGACTTCAATTGGATCTGTTTGTGATGAGTCTCAACAAGAAACTTCCCTGCTATGTAGCACCGAATGTGGATCAAGCAGCAGTGAGCATGGATGCGATGTCCCTGGATTGGAATCATTGGACAAGGATTTACATGTTTCCACCCTTCAATCTCCTCATGAAGGTCCTGGACAAGCTTTGGTCGTTCAAAGGGACAGCGGCCCTGGTGGCTCCTCTGTGGCCAGAAGAGCAACTGGTTTCCCATGGTCACAGAACTGAATCCCAAGTTGGTGCCGTTGCCCAACCCGATTCTGTTCCAGAAGGTACAGAGAAAGACTGTCCATGCTTCCATCATGGAGAATGAGCAACCTTTATCTCATGATTTTTTCGCCTTAGCTCTGGAAAAGAGATTCCAAATTCAATGTGTTAAGTTGGAGTTTGGAGAAAACTATAAGACTTCTACCACTATGACTCAGTATAAAACGTCATGGCAGAAATGGGTCAAATACATCAAGGTTCAATTACTATGGATTTTTGTTTAGGTTTTTTGATTGATTTGCACGAGCAAGATCTAGCTTCCTCCACAATCTCGTCGTACAAATTGGCCCTCGCTAGACCTATACTATACGCCTTTGATATTGATTTTAATTCGGATCTCTTCAACAAAATTCTGAAGGCTTGTACAAGGCTGCGGCCGTCAGCTCCACCGAAGCCTATCTCTGGATCTTTGGACAAAGTTTTGCCATTCGCTTCGGACATTGGCAATCAAACGGCTTTTATTCATGATCTTACTCAAAAAGTCATCTTTTTAGTTGCGATGGCTTCCGGTGCTCGTGTTAGTGAAATTGTGGCTCTTTCTAGAGATGAGGGTCCACATTGAATTTGTGGATAAAGGTGAGGTTAATTTATACCTTGATCCCGCTTTTCTAGCTAAGAATGAACTTCCCTCTAAACGTTAGGGTCCATGGAAAATAGTTCCCCTATCAAGTGATCCTTCCTTGTGCCCAGTGCAGTGTCTAAAAGTTTATTTATTAAGAACAGGGCAGTTTAAAGGTGGTCAATTGTTTAATGGGGAAACGGTGGGATCAGATTTGTCTCCGAAAAATTTAAGAGCAAAGATTACTTATCTTATACAAAGAGCGGACCCGGCTAGTATGCCATCGAGTCATGATCCTAGGAAGGTGGCTTCCTCTTTAAATTTTTTCCAGTACATATCCTTTGAGGGACTACAGGCATACATCGGTTGGAATTCCACTAGTATTTTCTTCAGGCATTATCTGAAGCAATTGGAGGAGATACGCCATTTTGTGGTGGCTGCGGGAAGTGTTATCAAACCTGCTGCATCAACGTAGCCCTCAAGTGCATCCTAGGACACTCCTCCAGCTTGTTATTTATGAGTTTTTGTTTCAGGAGCACATGAAAATACAATTAATCTATTATTTTTCAGGTTCATTCGTGTCTCTCCGACATAATGTTGTACCTTTACTGCTATAAACTAACTCTGTCAATGTTGATTAGACTATAGTTCAATTTATTTGTTATAGATGTATGGTTTTTTCTTTATCAATCAATTTATCTTGCCATAAGTTCCCTATGGTGCCTTATGTCATGTTTTTATATTCCAGAATGTTACCTTTTTTATAGGGATGTATTATTTGGTACAAACACATTTCCTTTGTACTGATACTTGTAAATAAAAGACTGTGAACTTTTACATGCCTTTTATTTTAAGCCCTATTATTATTTTAGTGGCAATAAAATTAGTGTGCCTCTTGATTATTATCCTTCCTGAACAAGCTTGTTTAACATATTGATAATTATTTGTTCCATACATTTTACCTACGATTCCTCCTTCAGTTTTGGGTGTTCTAAAATATAACTACTGAAATCAGATGTCTTTCCCATGGTGGAAGGCGGTCATTTGGCCCTTTTCTTCCTCCCTGACAGGCCATCATATTTGTCAATACAGATTCTTTATTGTTCCGAAATAGAAGTTTGAAATTGATACCTATGCTTTGACAGAATAATCTGATTATTGCATTTTGGCATTGGAACCTCTTTTCAAGGCCTCCTACCGAGTAATAGATAATTCTCTGGTACACTTCCATCATCTGAGTGTTGTAATTCAAGAGGTATTAGTTTGTTAAGCGTAGTTGGAAAAGTGTATGGTAGAGTAATGATTAATAGGATCAAGGATAAAACAGAGAATGCAATCTTAGAAATACAGGGTGGTTTTAGAAGAGGTGGAGGTTGTATGAATCAGATTTTTACAGTCAGGCAGATATGCGAGAAATATTTAGCAAAAGGTAAGGAGGTGTATGTTGCGTTTATGGATCTGGAGAAAGCGTATGATAGAGTTGATAGGGAAGCAATGTGGAATGTGATGAGGTTATATGGAGTTGGTGGAAAGTTGTTGAAAGCAGTGAAAAGTTTCTACAAAGGTAGTAAAGCATGTGTTAGAATAGGAAATGAAGTGAGTGGTTGGTTTCCGGTGAGAGTGGGGCTGAGACAGGGATATGTGATGTCACCGTGGTTGTTTAACTTGTTTGTTGATGGAGTGGTGAGAGAGGTGAATGCTCGAGTGCTTGGACAAGGATTAAAACTGGTAGACGAGAATGACCATGAATGGGAGGTAAATCAGTTGTTGTTTGCAGATAATACTGTACTGGTTGCAGACACAGAAGAGAAGCTTGGCCGATTAGTGACAGAATTTGGAAGTGTGTGAGTAAAGGAAGTTGAGAGTTAATGTGGGTAAGAGTAAGGTTATGAGATGTACGAGAAGGGAAGGTGGTGCAAGGTTGAATGTCATGTTGAATGGAGAGTTACTTGAGGAAGTGGATCAGTTTAAGTACTTGGGGTCTGTTGTTGCAGCAAATGGTGGAGTGGAAGTAGATGTACGTCAGAGAGTCAATGAATGTTGCAAAGTGTCGGGGGTAGTTAAGGGAGTAGTAAAAAATAGAGGGTTGGGCATGAATGTAAAGAGAGTTCTATATGAGAAAGTAATTGTACCAACTGTGATGTATGGATCGGAGTTGTGGGGAATGAAAGTGATGGAGAGACAGAAATTGAATGTGTTTGAGATGAAGTGTCTAAGGAGTATGGCTGGTGTATCTCTAGTAGATAGGGTTAGGAACGAAGTGGTGAGAGTGATAACGGGTGTAAGAAATGAGTTAGCAGCTAGAGTGGATATGAATGTGTTGAGGTGGTTTGGCCATGTTGAGAGAATGGAAAATGGCTGTGTGCTAAAGAAGGTGATGAATGCAAGAGTTGATGGGAGAAGTACAAGAGGAAGGCCAAGGTTTGGGTGGATGGATGGAGTGAATAAAGCTCTGGGTGATAGGAGAATAGATGTGAGCGAGGCAAGAGAGCGTGCTAGAAATAGGAATGAATGGCGAGCGATTGTGACGCAGTTCCGGTAGGCCCTGCTCTTCCTCCAATGCCTTAGATGACCGCGGAGGTAGCAGCAGTAGGGGATTCAGCATTATGAAGCTTCATCTGTAGTGGATAATGTGGGAGGGTGGGCTGTGGCACCCTAGCAGTACCAGCTGAACTCGGTTGAGTCCCTTGTTAGGCTGGAGGAACGTAGAGAGTAGAGGTCCCCTTTTTTGTTTTGTTTCATTGTTGATGTCGGCTACCCCCCAAAATTAGGGGAAGTGCCTTGGTATATGTATGTATGTACACTTCCATCAGGACGACTTGGCTTGAGCCCAAAAAATGGATTTTCACGTAGGAAAATTCTATTTTTGGGCGAGATAGCCATGTCGTCCTAATGGCCCACCCGTTATGTTGTCCCTCCCCGATTCTTCGTGGGATGCTCTCTTTTCACAGTAGTTACGCTGCTATGTGGAATGGGGCTTCAGGGGTGAACGCGGGCACCTTAGGATGAGAGGATATGTAACGGCTCTTCACTTATCCTTCCCCTTAGTTGATTAGACTGGATAAAGTCTATTGGGGGTTCAGATATCTATGGCTAGCTTTGGATACCGGGTGTTAGAACCCTGTGATACCTGACGGTAATTCTCTTGTAATATCACTCGCAAAAATATTATACAGTAGGAAGCTGTCGAAGGGAACTTCCATCAGGACGACATGGCTATCTCGCCCAAAAATAGACTTTTCCTACGTCAAAATCCGTTTTTTTGATGAGCTGGTAGAGAGAGAGAGAGAGAGAGAGAGAGAGAGAGAGAGAGAGAGAGAGAGAGAGAGAGAGAGAGAGAGAGAGAGATAATTTGTATTGAATCCCCTTCAGGCGGCATAGTTGCACATACCCTGACTCTAGCCAGAAAGGCAAGGTAATCTAGAAAAAGAAGAAAATCATATTTGTTTACTTTGCAAGTATATGAATAATGATAACGTCTGCGGGAAATGTTCAGGAAAAACATTCAACCAAGGAGTGTATTATTAATATTAGTAGTAGTAATGAATTATGTGTTGATAACTAAAAGAATGTTTGGAAGATTGAAAGACGTGCACGTGTTTAGGGGTATGGCTAATGGTATGTCTGATCATTTTTTGGTGGAAGGAAAATTAGTTGTAGCAAAAGAGTGGGGGAATAGAGTAGGTGGATGTAAAAGGGTGCTAGTGAGGGTTGAAGAGCTAATAAAACGGGTGGTAAAAAGTAAATATCAAGAAAGGTTGAAAATGGAAAATGACGAAGTGGAAGTAAGAGAAACTGGTAATTCAGAGGAGGAGTGGAAGTTGGTAAAAAAAATTTTTTATGGGATTGCAAGTGATATGTGTGGCAAGAAATTTGTTGGAGGCAGCATGAGGAAGGGCAGTGAATGGTGGAATGAAGGAGGGAAGGTAAAAGTGGAAGAGAAAAAGAGGGCTTTTGAAGTATGGGTGCAGAGTAATTGTGTAGAGAAGTATGAAAGATATAAAGAGAAAAATGTGGAAGTAAAGCGCAAGGTAAGTGAGGCAAAGAGGGCAGCTGACCTGAGGTGGGGTCAGGGACTGAGTTATTCATATGAAGAGAATAAGAAGAAGTTTTGGAAAGAAGTGAAGAGAGTAAGGAAGGCTGGTTCAAGAACTGAAGAGACAGTAAAAGATGGAAACGGAAGGTTGGTAAAAGGAGAGGCAAGGGAAATGTGGGTGGAATATTTTGAAAGTTTACTGAATGTTAAGGATAATAGGATGGCAGATATAATTGCTGTTGCAGGTGTTGAGGTGCCGGTGATGGGAGATGAGGATGAGAGAGAGATTACAAGAGAGGAAGTGAAGAGAGCACTAGATAAAACGAGAGTAGGAAAAGCGTCTGGTATGGATGGTGTGGGAGCTGAGATGTTGAAGGAAGGGGGTGTGACTGTACTTGAATGGTTGGTGAGATTGTTTAATATGTGTTTTGTGTTGTCAATGGTACCAGCAGATTGGGTTTGTGCATGTATTGTACCACTATATAAGGGTAAGGGAGATGTGCATGAGTGTTGTAATTCAAGGGGGTATTAGTTTGTTGAGTGTAGTTGGAAAAGTGTATGGTAGAGTACTGATTAATAGGATTAAGGATAAAACAGAGAATACAATCTGAGAAGTACAGGGTGGTTTTAGAAGAGGTAGTGGTTGTATGAATCAGATTTTTTACAGTTAGGCAGATATGCAAAAAATATTTAAAAAAAGGTAAGGAGGTGTAGGCTATGTTGCGTTTATAGATCTGGAGAAAGCAATGTGGAATATGATGAGGTTATATGGAGTTGGTGGAAGGTTGTTGCAAGCAGTGAAAAGTTTCTACAAAGGTAGTAAAGCATGTATTAGGATTGGAAATGAAGTGAGCGATTGGTTTCCGGTGAGAGTGGGGCAGATTCAGGGATGTGTGATGTCGCCATGGTTGTTTACCTTGTATGTTGATGGAGTGGTGAGAGAGGTGAATGCTCGAGTGCTTGGACGAGGATTGAAACTGGTAGACGAGAATGACCATGAATGGGAGGTAAATCAGTTGTTGTTTGCGGATGATATTGTACTGGTTGCAGAAGCGGAAGAGAAGCTTGGCCGACTAGTGACAGAATTTGGAAGGGTGTGTGAAAGAAGGAAGTTGAGAGTTAATGTGGGTAAGAGTAAGGCTATGAGATGTACGAGAAGGGAAGGTGGTGCAAGGTTGAATGTGATGTTGAATGGAGAGTTACTTGAGGAGGTGGATCAGTTTAAGTACTTGGGGTCTGTTGTTGCAGCAAATGGTGGAGTGGAAGCAGATGTACATCAGAGAGTGAATGAAGGATGCAAACTGTTTGGGGGCAGTTAAGGGAGTAGTAAAAAATAGAAAGTTGGGCATGAATGTAAAGAGAGTTCTGTATGAGAAAGTGATTGTACCTACTGGGATATATGGATCGGAGTTGTGGGGAATGAAAGTGACGGAGAGACAGAAATTGAATGTGTTTGAGATGAAGTGTCTAAGGAGTATGGCTGGTGTATCTCGAGTAGATAGGGTTAGGAACGAAGTAATGAGAGTGATAACGGGTGTAAGAAATGAGTTAGCAGCTAGAGTGGATATGAATGTGTTGAGGTGGTTTGATCATGTTGAGAGAATGGAAAATGGCTGTCTGCTAAAGAAGGTGATGAATGCAAGAGTTGATGGGAGAAGTACAAGAGGAAGGCCAAGGTTTGGGTGGATGGATGGAGTGAATAAAGCTCTGGATGATAGGATAGATGTGAGCGAGGCAAGAGAGCGTGCTAGAAATAGGAATGAATGTCGAGCGATATTGATGCAGTTCCGGTAGGCCCTGCTGCTTCCTCCGGTGCCTTGGATGACCACGGAGGTAGCAGCAATAGGGGATTCAGCATTATGAAGATTCATCTGTGGTGGATAAGGGGGGAGGGTGGGCTGTGGCACCCTAGCAGTACCAGCCAAACTCGGTTGAGTCCCTTGTCAGGCTGGGGGGAATGTAGAGAGGAGAGGTCCCCTTTTTTGTTTCATTTGTTTAATGCTGGCTACCCACCAAAATAGGGGGAAGTGCCTTGGTATATGTATGTATTACATGCTAAGCTACAACCCTAGTTGGAAAAGCAGGATGCTATAAGCCCAGGGGCTCCAACAGGGAAAACAGCCAAGTGAGGAAAGGAATCAAGGAAAAATAAAATATTTTAAGAGTAACATCATTAAAGTAAATATATCCTACATAAACTATCAAAACTTTAACAAAACAAGAGGAAGAGAAATTAGACAGAATTGGGTGCCCGAGTGTACCCTCAAGCAAGAGAACTCTAACGCAAGGCAGTGGACGACCATGGATACAGAGGCTATGACACTCCCCAAGACTAGAGAACAATGGTTAGATTTTGGAGTGTCCTTTTCCTAGAAGAGCTGCTTACCATAGCTAAAGAGTCTCTTCTACCCTCACTAAGAGGAAAGTGGCCGCTGAACAATTACAGAGCATTAACCGCTTCGGCGAAGAAGAATTGTTTGGTTATGACCACATTGTAAATTCAAGAGATTGCAAAGCTTATGACTTGGAATTGAAAAGACAAGCAGAAAATGCTGATCATGGATACTAAGGATGTCATAAACCGTGGCTATGTAATTCTACAATCTGTGGGTGATAAGAGTATTAAAATTCGAGAGTTGACAAACTGGAAATATTTGGACATACTAGAATTATCTGAAACATGGTTGAATAAATTTGACAAGGCTAAGATCACTGAAATGACAACCCTGCATACACCTTCTTTCACATTCCGAGAGAGGATAGATCTTTTGGGGGGTATCGGACTCTTCATTTCCTAAAAGTTACTCAAATCTCAAAATGTTAAAAAGAACTAGCGTAACAAGCTTTGAATTTACAGAAATAAGCTTTATGCAGAAAAACAGAAAAATATCCATTATAATAATTACAAACCTCCGAGAACAAATGCCAGTATCTTCTTTGAAGAATTCAGTGAACTCATTGAGATGATTATCATGGAGAAAAATAAATTAGTTATATGTGGAGACTTCAATCTTTGGATGGATGACGCATCACATCTGATGCTTTAGAATTTAGTGAGTTATTGGAATCATATCAATTGGTGAATAATGTCGACTGTGCAACTACTTTAACTAAGCGAGCAAGATAAAATGACTGTAGAGGTCCTGTAGAGAGTGGCTATCTGGGGTTCCCTGCTGTATAGGACCGGAAAAATAGCCCTCAAATTAAAATGAAGTGAAATTAGGAATTTAATTTTGCTAGCTCAATAATTTTGTTACATGCTTTTGTTTACTTAAAATTCTTGGACGATTTGTAAAATGGGAAGAGCCACGATTATTCTTGATAAAAAATTTCATTCAAAGTCATTGTTTTAGATATCCCATAATGACTATTCTTCGTTCTGTAAAATGGAAAGTATTGTTTGTATTTTTTTCCTACATATATTCAAATAGCATTCATTATATCATCTTATATTTCCTCGTGAGATACACAAAAAAATTTATGAAGTGCGCGCTTTAGTTATTATAATTCAATCCAGTCAAATTTGTAGTTGTTGTTGTCTTTTAAAGACCTCCTAAGCTTCAATGAGCGGGAACTGAAGCGACCACGTCGACTGGGCCATATTTGTTTTGACATTTTTGCAGTAAAATAAGAATTGTAATGGCAAGTTTGCAGCCAAAAGAGTTTGCCCTTGGTGAGTTATTCCTAGCTTATATTGTAATTCTGGGCGACTTTACTGACAGTCATCACTAATTCATGTCTTTATCCGGGTCTTGTGTTGAACAAAACCTTCGTTTAGGTTACATGTAGGCATAGATAGTTGAAATTATGTTTACGGACGGGGAAACATTTCCAACAGAAAAGATATGTTCTCCTGTTGTAAATTACGGATTTTAACCTAAGTTGACCTTCATTTCAACCGTAAACAAACTGAACAACCAGTTCCACTACTTCGTTCCCCAATACACTCACTGCAACTGGTGTAATTGAAATACAGTTGAATTTGGTGAAATCACATTATTTATTACAAGGACACATTTATTTCTGTTAAAAATGTTTTACCCTAAATCTAATTGTTCTTGCTTAGCCATGTGGTTGCTTTCGCTCGCGAAAAAATGAAAACATCAAGCTTTGTATGTACTGGCAAGCGGTAATGTTGAGGTGCTCATTCTAACATCAATAATTTATTATTATTAGACAATTATTCCTTGTATATTTTTTTAGAAAAACTAATGGCTCTTACTTCGCTTGCAAAAAAAGAAAAACACCAAGCTCCTATCTACTGGCAAGCAGTACATGCTGAGCTGCGCACGTCTCCCCTCCAATTGGTTCTTATTTCTTGGTTATTATTCAACAGATTTTTGTAAATCTTAAAATCACAAGACCCTAAAATGCAACAAAAACAAATTGACTTACTTTATGATCGGGCTGTCAAAGGTGCTTCTCTTCCATTTAAGATAACCAAGACCGACATTTCGGGCAGTGTAATTTTTGTGGTATGATATGCGCTTTAACCCACGGAGTGCTAGGGGAATGCTGCCAAAGGACGACGGCCGCATCATGAGTTTCGCGATTTCATCATAAAACTTATTTGTTCCAACACGGAGTACTTAACTCTAACTACTTTCTTAGGAGTATCTGGGATCTCCTCCCAACCGACCAGAGTTTTGTGTAGTCTACCCTATACCCATTTTCTATGAGGGGTAACCTCAGGTGGAGTGATACGAGCCCTAAGGCTAACGGGTCAGAGAGCATGCTTGCTCAGGAAAACTTATATTTTCTCATTCATTACAAACTTAATTACCCAATATTTGTACAGTATATCAAAATAATGTCCTTGTAATGGAAATTAATAAATAGTAATTAAATTTCAAAGTGTTAAGAATATATATTTTTTTTAATTTTAAAAATTAATAATGATAAACACGTTAAGAACTTTTTCGTTTTTGATGGCTTGATAAAATAGTTTTTGGTGCATATTAATTTTTTTCATGTCAGAATGTTAGCAAATTTAGTGAACAATCGTAAGAAAATTTATAATTAATATTCAAGAAATAATTGTTTGTTGAATGGATGTGTTTTTATGTGTATTTGTAAGCGTATTTTTGCATACGCATATTCCAGCTAATATTATTACCTACTGTTTTTACATACGTTATGAAACAATGAAAAAAGGCATAAGCTAATGGAAAATATATATCTAACTTATTCATATTGTATACAACATATTTGAAGACTTCAATTTTGTGTTATACATCCTTTTCAGATCACTTTTCAGGCTGATTCGTTTGTACCCATAAATCTTACCGATTGCGTTTGGACAGTCGTCACTTTCATTATTTGATATGTCATAATCATTGACATTTTCAATGTCAAAGTCACTAGTATTTGATAAAGAATCATTATTATCATCATAAAAGCCTATTCCAATGAATAAAAACAGAAAATAATGATAAAATGTGTCTGAAAGGAAAAACATTCTAATCACTATCTCAAACATACGTCGATAGCTCCGCCCACCCCCTGAAGTTGATGGTACCTTTTCCCTTTATTGTATGTAAAACCTTATAATATCTGGCAACTCTTTCCTCCAGCTTCAAGCTGATTGGCTAAAGAATATATCTACATCACTGAGCTAGTCTCAGGAGGTCTGAGACTGAATCCCGGGAAATTTGAAAAATGAAACATCGCTAATATCAACGTCGTCCTTTTACGGCTCATAATGCGTCGATAAAATCGACCTACAGCACGTTTTGGGTTTAGAGAGATGTTAGTTACACTGAAGGGAAGCACTTGAAGTGATAACAAAGGAAGGGGGAAATATAACCCTTCTCAATGTCGTGAGTAAAAAGAAATATGTACATGTGGGTATTGCAACAATGAATACATACATACAGTATTAGAAGGGTCAAATACTTGAATGTCGCATTTAAAAAGGAGGAGGCTTATAAGAAATCGAGTAATCCAATTGGTCAAAATAATGGTCGCGGGGTTTATGCGCAAAATTCTAAAACTGGTTAACACTCATGTACATACAAACAAACGTAAGCGAATGCATCCTTTTTGTAGAATGTCAACAAACAAATGAAAAAGATACCTGTAGTATAAGATATAGATAATTTGTGCAGTTTTCCATCATTCTCTGCTGCCGCCATTGCTGAAGACTGAGCTGACTATTCCGTCGGGGGTGGAGCAATGTCTGAGGCAGGGTTCTCCTGTGGATTGGCATCTCTCGTCTTAGAGTGAGATCCCCCCCCCCCCAAGATACCCCTATTCAGAGGTCTTCTAGATGTCATCTCTCTCTTCGGTAGCCCTGCCTTGCAGAGCAGGCCTCCCCTCGGAAGATATTCGCCTTTGCCGACGAGCTTCCAGAGTGCTTGGTCCTCATTGACGCTTCAGGCGTTCTTCTCCACTTGCCAGGATATCTCTCTTTGGTTCTCCCAAAGACCTCCTTTGCCCATCAGACGATGTAGTGGTTTGCAGACTGTGGCTAGATGTAGCACGCAGACTGCCTAGTGTCTGAATACCGACTACACCCCAGTGTGTACTACACAAAAAGATAAAACGGTGGAATACTCAGAAATCTGGGCAAAAGGTAAAAAGTTAAGAGAACTGGGCACCACCCCTAGATTTTTTATACTGGGCAAGGGGACCCAGCTAGAACCTGAAATTTCCTTTTTTCAATATTAAACTTACCCGATAATCATGTAGCTGTCAACTCCGTTGCCCGACAGAATTCTACGGGAGGGATACGCCAGCTATCACTATACTAGAAGGGGGTGTACTCACAAGCGCCACCTGTGGCCAGGTACTACAGTACTTGTTGTTGTCGCCACCTCACTTTTTCCTCTGTCGTGCTTTTGGAGTATTGTTCACGGTTTGGTGAAGTATTTCTCTAAATTTGCAGCTATTCGCTATACTGGAAACTTCTATGTTAGCTTAGCTAGCGTTTGGAATTAATTTAATTTTTATGGTGACGAAGAGAGTATGAACTCTCTTTCACCTTTAAATGGCCGACCCTTCCCTTAGACGGAAGTGTTGGTGTCTAAGAGAGTATAGACTCTCTTTCTTAGTTTTGTTATAGATTTATTTTATATCTCTCCGCCTTTTATAGGCCTCTTCGATTAACTTACTTTTATTATAAACTTATTAAAATTAATTTTTATATTTGTTTATATTCGACCTTTCCTAATAGTAGGCGGTCTTTTCTTGGTACCGAAGTTAATTAACATTGAGCCCGTCATTTCGGTTTTACCTGTTAACATATTATGCTATTTTAATGTCTTTGAAAGAATTTCTTTGATAGTCTCGTACTGTTTTCAAAGTTGAACTAACGTTTTGTTTTGTCTCTGCAGTTGTTGACGTTCAGAACGTTCAACTTGCGCTCTATCGTTACGATAGAGAAAGAATTTTCACGGTGTCACGTTGCAGTAAGAGTAACCGTGTCTAGCGTTTTGTTCATTCTTTCTTAACTTAATGGTTTTAATTCTAATAAAGGAACTTTTCATTTTGGGAAATATTTCAGTTTTTTCCTTTAACAATAATATGTTTTAACGATATATATGATTGGGCTCTTCTCTCAGGTTCTAAGTCAAGAGAGAGAGAGAGAGAGAGAGAGATAGAGACGGAGGGAGAAAGAGGAGGATAAACGTTTCATTCAAGCGAGTAACGTTGTTATCGTTTTTGCTCTTCTCCCTAGTCTCTTTAGGGGAAGAAGGTAAACGTTTCTAGAGTGATCTAGTGTTTAGTCTCTTTCCAGCCACTGAATTATTTATCTTTCATTAGATTTTTCTGTTACATTGTAATTCTGTTTTCGCAATTACTAACTTTTGAGAAAGGATAGAATTGCGTGTTTCAGGTACAAACCACTTAAAGTTTCGAGTTCAGTGAAATAAGTGCAAACAGAAAATCAAAGTGATAAGTGATTAGCGCAAAGTGTGTCAGTGTTGTGCGTGAGGGTACTTCTGTGCGTGCCAGTCGTCCTCCCAGTCCGGGACCTCTTGCAAGCTCCCAAGCCCAGGGGAGAAGCAATGTCGAAGGGCAAAAGGGTTCGGCAGGCCTTGATCGGCGCACAGAAGTATCCTCGGTGGTTGCGGGCGTGTCTTACAGAGACCGTCACTCCCACCCGCAGACGATTGAGCCCTTATTTTGCTCGTCTGCAGAAGAAATTTAGGGGAGAAAACGCTGGTCTCAGGTCTCAAGACCTCTTAAACGTAAAGTCCAGACCTATGCCAGACGTACGAAGTTAGAGTTCATCAACCCGGATGCAGTCATTGGGTTAGCTCTGACTCGCCGCAGTCATCAGTTGAATGCACTCCGCCTAAGAGGAGTAAGGTTCTGCCGCAACAGATCTCTGCTGTTAAGGCTTTACCTCAGCAGACCTTAGTGTCTGCCGACCCCAAGTTGACTCTACTGCAGTCCATGCAGTCACAACTTTCGGTCTTGATGCGTGAGTGTCGGGCTGAGAAGGTTGCGCCTCCGCCTGCGCTCGCTCCGCCTGCGCTCGCTCCGCCTGACCGCAGTACCGCCTGCCAGGCGTACGATGTTGAGCCACGTTATGAGTTTACTGATCCCAGTGGTGTGCAGCTCCCTCCGCCTTCCTTAAGGCAACCTCAGCAATGGGAACAGAAGGCTTATACTTCTCTTCCTCCGCTTCCACTTGCTGTTCCACCAGTGAGGCAACACTCGCTTGAGGTACAACAACCTCTCCCATCCATGAGTCAGTCTCCTCAGCTCTCGCTGCAGCGAGCTCAACCCTCCTCAAGGCAAGCACCTCAACACCTTAGCCTTGCGCCTCAGGAGCCTCAACTTGCGAGACATTTACTGCGTTCTGCGCAGCCACTACCTCATCGCTCTCAGCTCACACCGCAGGAACCTCAACTCGTTCCTCAGGAACTTGCTACTGCGCATCCGCCAACCACTCAGCAAGCGCAACCCTTGAGTTCAGCCACTCATGCCAGGAGTCAGCCTCCTCCACCCATGCGCCTACCTTCTGCTACTTCTTTTGATCAGCCTTTGCAGACTGAGCCTCAGGTGTTCCCTCAACAGAGTCTTGAAGAGGAAACCACAACTATTGTTGTTCCAGCTCGTTCTGACTCTGCTGTTCAGCATACCTTACCTCCATTTTCAAACATTATGATAATGGAGGTTATTTGTATTACTTATTTAAAAATATATTTGTATTCCTTGCAATATATTTTTAACAAATCGCAAAATATGGCAAATCATGAGTTATGAATGTAAGGTAATATTATGTTGATTTTAAACCCCTTGCAAGCATGCATGTAGTAATGCAGTGTTGCCAACAGGGCGAGTTTCCCTTTCCGGAGGTGAAGTAGATTATAGTACATTTAGTGTAGCTTAATTCTACGATTATCATGCCGGCTATCAAATTCATCAACAAAACAGTCTAAATCAATTCCCTCGGCACGTGCACTTTCAATGGACGGTAATGCGATATTACTCACTCTAGCACTGGTCATGGAATTTCTGAGAAATGTTACACGCCATGCAACACGCTCTGCTTACCTTACAGCATGTTCTACATACAACATGCTCTGCATACAGCATGCTCTGCTTACAGCATGCTCTGCATACAACAGGCTCTGCATACCTTACCGCATGCTTCTCAGTCACACATCTTTGGTTGTTGCCAACTCACTAGACTGTCAAGCAGTTTCTTAACGTTGCCTTCTAGTCTGCTGCGTTTGCACAGTGTAACCCTCACTGAGAGAACTTAGCTTTTCTCGGATATGGTCCCTGTAGATGAGAAAGTGCTTTTCTCCCTCCTTCTGATATTCCCTTGAGGACTCTGTCATTTGGAGAGGAGCCTTTAGCTGCGTAGCCTCCTATGGACTTTTATTTAAGCATAACATGCTTCCAGGGAAGGTAATGGTCCCACTTCAGTCGCTAATCCCGTCTGTTACCACACCTGCTCCCATAGTCCTTGAACTGTGTTGCTAGACATGCAGTCCAAACTTAGTCCTTGTTAGAGGATTTTTTGTTTACGGAGTCAGTGTGTCACTGGGAAGACGTTCAACAACCAGCAGGAGTGACTTGTTGTGACGCAGTACGGCAACCTTAGCAACCCGATAAGGAGTTGTCTGTACGACCCAGACAGTCTAGACAGCTTCGGGTTGTCACTGTACTTCCTCGCTTCCCCATGGTTGACAGTTCACAGACTGTGCAGCAGTACCATGATCTTGTGTCCGGCTCCGTCAGACGACTGGCTTTTAAGAGCTCCCACAAGTCGTCGCTGTCTGGAGATTCTCAAATGGACTATGGATCTGACCAAGGAACTGGGCCTCCTGGTCAATTTTGAGGAGTCTCAGCTCGTCCCATCCCAGACCATTGTCTCCCTGGGTATGGATCTTCAGAGTCGAGCTTTTCGGGCTTTTCCGTCGGCCCCAAGGATCTTCCAAGCCCTAGAATGCATCCAGAGCATGCTGAGAAGGAACCGATGCTCAGTCAGGTAGTGGATGAGTCTAACAGGGACACTTTCATCGCTGGCCCTGTTCATCGTGTTAGGGAGACTCCACCTCCCCCCCCTTCAGTATCATCTAGCTGCTCACTGGATAAAGGACATGACGCTAGAGACGGTCTCAGTTCCTGTTTCCGAAGAGAGAAGGTCTTCTCTCGCGTGGTGTAAGAACAGCTTTCTTCTCAAGGAAGTCTACCTTTGGCTGTTCAGAAACCCGACCGCCGTCTCCTCTCGGACGCATCAGACACGGGCTGGGGTGCGACTTTGGACGGATAAGAATGCTCGGGAACATGGAATCAGGAGCAAAGGACACTTCACATCAATTGCAAGGAGTTGTTGGCGGTTATTCTGGCCTTGATAAAATTCAAGTCCCTCCAGCTTAACAAAGTGGTGGAGGTGGACTCTGACAACACCACAGCCCTGGCTTACATCTTCAAGCAGGGAGGGACTCTTTCGTGGAAGTTGTTCTAGATCGCAAGGGACCTCCTCATCTGGTCTAAAGATCGAAAGCTCACGCTGGTAACGAGGTTCATTCAGGGCGGTATGAATGTCATGGCAGATCACCTCAGCCGCAAGGGTCAGATCATCCCCACAGAGTGGACCCTTCACAAGAATGTTTGCAGCAGACTTTGGGCCCTGTGGGGTCAGCCAACCATAGATCTGTTCGCTACCTCGATAACCTAGAGACTCCTGTTGTATTGTTCTCCGATTCCAGACCCAGCAGCAGTTCACGTGGATGCTTTTCTGCTGGATTGGTTCCATCTCGACCTGTATGCATTCCCGCCGTTCAAGATTGTCAACAGGGTACTTCAGAAGTTCTCCTCTCGCAAGGGACACGGCTGACGTTGGTTGGCTCCGCTCTGGCCCGCGAGAGAATGGTTCTTAGAGGTACTGCAATGGCTGGTCAACATTCCCAGGACTCTTCCTCTAGGAGTGAACCTTCTACGTCTACCTCACGTAAAGAAGGTACACCCAATCCTCCACGCTCTTCGTCTGACTGCCTTCAGACTTTCGAAAGACTCTCAAGAGCTAGGGACTTTTCGAAGGAGGCAGCCAGAGCGATTGCCAAAGCAAGGAGAACATCCACTCTCGGAATCTATCAGTCTCAAGGGGAAGTCTTCCGTAGCTGGTACAAGACCAATGCAGTTTCCTCAACCAGTACCACTGTAACCCAGATTGCTGACTTCCTGTTATATCTAAGGAAAGTAAGATCCCTTTCAGCTCTTACGATCAAGGGTTACAGAAGTATGTTGGCAGCGGTTTTCCGCCACAGAGGCTTGGATCTTTCCACCAACAAAGATCTACAGGACCTCCCTAGGTCTTTTGAGACCTCAAAGGAACGTCGGTTGTCCACTCCAGGCTGGAATCTAGACGTGGTCCTAAGGTTCCTTATGTCATCAAGATTTGAACCTCTCCAATCAGCCTCTTTTTAGGACCTCACGTTAAAAACTCTTTTCCTCGTGTGCTTGACAACAGCTAAAAGAGTAAGTGAGATCCACGCCTTCAGCAGGATCATTGTTTTCACATCTGAAACGGCTACATGTTCCTTGCAGCTCGGTTTTTGCTAAACGAGCTTCCTTCACGTCCTTGGCCTAAGTCGTTCGAGATCCCAAGCCTGTCCAACTTGGTGGGGAATGAACTGGAGAGAGTACTTTGCCCAGTTAGAGTTCTTAGGTACTTTCTAAAAAGGTCTTAACCTTTACGAGGACTATCAGAAGCCTTATAGTGTGCTATCAAGAAACCTTCTTTTCCAAGTTCTAAGAACTCAGTTTCTTACTATTCAGGCTTCTGATTAGAGAAACACATTCTCATCTGAAGGAAGAAGACCTTGCTTTGCTGAAGGTAAGGACACATGAAGTGGGAGCTGTGGCTACTTCTGTGGCCTTCAAACAGAGCCATTCTCTGCAGAGTGTTATGGATGCAACCTATTGGAGAAGCAAGTCAGTGTTCGCATCATTCTATCTCAAAGATGTCCAGTCTCTTTACGAGTACTGCTACACCCTGGGACCATTCGTAGCAACGAATGCAGTAGTAGGCGAGGGCTCAGCCACTACATTCCCATAATCCCATAACCTTTTAACCTTTCTCTTGAATACTTTTTATGGGTTGTACGGTCGGCTAAGAAGCCTTCCACATCCTTGTTGATTTGGCGGGTGGTCAATTCTTTCTTGAGAAGCACCGAGGTTAAAGGTTGTGATGAGGTCCTTTAGTATGGGTTGCAGCCCTTGATACTTTAGCACCTTTGAGTTGATTCAGCCTTCCAAGAGTAACGCTGCGCTCAGTAAGGAAGACGATCTTATTAAAGGCAGAGTAACGGTTCAAGTCGACTTCCTTACCAGGTACTTATTATTTCATTGTTATTGTGGATAACTGATTATATGAAATACGGGATACTTAGCTATCCTTTAGTCTTGTACACTGGTTTTTCACCCACCCCCCTGGGTGTGAATCAGCTACATGATTATCGGGTAAGTTTAATATTGAAAAATGTTATTTTCATTAGTAAAATAAATTTTTGAATATACTTACCCGATAATCATGATTTAATTGACCCACCCTTCCTCCCCATAGAGAACCAGTGGACCGAGGAAAAAGTGAGGTGGCGACAACAACAAGTACGTAGTACCTGGCCACAGGTGGCGCTTGTGAGTACACCCCCTTCTAGTATAGTGATAGCTGGCGTATTCCTCCCGTAGAATTCTGTCGGGCAACGGAGTTGACAGCTACATGATTATCGGGTAAGTATATTCAAAAATTTATTTTACTAATGAAAATAACATATTATCTTTTCTTGCCCTGAGCTTGCTGAATAAACAGGTAGTAGACCGTTGATATAATTCAAGGAAAAATCAGCAATCTATAATAAATAGTTATATCTTCTTTAGGTAAGATTTCTTCAAGCTTGAGTAAACTTCAAGATCATAAGGAGAAAGAAAAATTACATTCATAATGTATTCATAGGCTGGAACGTAAACATACTCAGGGAGGAAGTATATTAGAAAAATTATCAACAAAAAAAAGTTTATTACAAAAAGGAAAAATAGAATGTTGACAAATATAACAAATTTGGAAGCAATTTGTATTTTTCAATATTAATCTTACCCGTTGATCATGTAGCTGTCAGCTCTGCTGCCCGACAGAAAAACCCTACGGGCGGAATACGCCAGCGATCGCTATACAGGTGGGGGTGTACATCAACAGCGCCATCTGTCGAGTAGGTACTCAAGTACTTCTTGTCAACAAAGAACCAATTTTCTCTCTGTCGTGCCACCGGCAAGACCTACTTGATACGCTGTTGTTTTCTGGAGTTGATTTTCACGTTATTTGGTGAAGTATTCTCTCTAGTTATTAGCTTTTGCTGTGCAGAAGTTATCCTCAATACTTTCTCACTTTCATTGATTAGATTTTGGATTATTTGTTGACGACTTGGATAGATTTTGGATTTCCCCCCTTTGACTAATTCAAGATGTCTGACCCTACTCAAGTCCCCAAGTACAGGAAGTGTAGCGCTAGGGACTGTTCTAGGCGTCTTCCGAAGGCCTCTATCGATCCGCACACCGTTTGTTCCAATTGTAGGGGTAAAGCCTGTCAATTGGAAGATCGATGTGAGGAATGCGCTGGGCTTTCGGAATTCGATTTTCAAGAATTCCTTAAGTATGCACGTAGGCTAGAGAAGGATAGGATCAGGAGGAGTTCGTCTCGCTCTATTGATTTTTCCTCTCCCCATGCCCCACAACCTATTCCTTCCCCTGTAGTGGTTACACCCGACCCTCCTACTAGCTCTCATCAACCTTCGATGGCGGATATGATGCGTGCCATTCAGGCTCTTGGTGAGAGAGTTGAGTCATTAGCGAATGACCGCAATCAACTCATGGCTGACGTCAGGGAGTTGAAAGATAAAAGTGCAGTGGGAAGTGAAGTGAGTGTCAGTGCAGTGAAAAGTGTCAGTGTTACGCATGAGGGTGCGTCTGTTCGTGCCTGTCGTCCTCCCAGTCCGGTACCTCTTGCAAGCTCCCAAGCCCAGGGGAGAAGCAATGTCGTACGACCAAAGGGTTCGACAGGCCTTGATCAGCGGACAGACGTTCCCTCCGTGGTTGAGGACGTATCTTGCCGAGATCGTCCCACCCACAAACAGACGAGTGAGCCCATTCATTCCTCGTCTGCGGAAGAAGTTTCTCGACAGAAACGCTGGACCAAGATCTCACGACCTCTCAAGCGCAAGGTCCCTTCCGAGCGAGTCCAACGGCCCAGGTGTAGCCACTGGGTCAGTTCGGACTCGCCGCAGTCCTCCGAAGACTGCACACCTCCCAAGAGAGGTAGAGTGGTTCCGCAGCAGGCAATCACTCCGTCTGTTGCCGCACCAGCCGCTGTAGACCCTAAGTGGTCTTTGCTGCAGTCTATGCAGACTCAGCTAGCTTCCTTCATGCAGGAGTATCGTGCTGAGAAGGTTGACGCTGCACCCGTTAGCCTACAACCTGCCACGGTTGTGCGCCCAGCTGACACTGCGGCTGCCTGCTCCCACACTCCGGCTGTGAGAGCTCCACCACCTATGCGCAGTCGACCCTGCCAGACGCATGTTGACGTTAGCCGACGTGCGGCACCCTCCGTTGACGTGCGTGAGCTACCGCATCAGCAGGAAGGTGGAGTCAAGCTGCCGTGTTTTGACGCGGTGCGTCAGTCTCCGCAACCCACGGTGGTCCCCACCACGCACCACCACTCCGCTTTGGTTGTTGCCAGCTCTCAGACTGACCAACAGCGGCATGATGTTGGATCCAGTGCAGCTACGCATGCACCCGTGCTGCCGGATTCAGCCGTTCAGCTTTTATCTCCTTTGCCGCTTTCTCCTCAGCATTCGGATGAAGGAATCTCTGATGACGACGAAGCTGCGCATTTGGACGACCAACACTCCGACATAGATGAACCCAAGACTACGCCTCCCTCCTTAGACTTTAGGAAAGTCCTTGCCTTGTTTAAGGAGTTGTATCCGGACCAGTTTGTGTCTGCAGCTCCACGCTCACCTCCCTCTGAGTTCGCTTTAGGCATGCAGTCAGCAGCTCCTGCCTTTATGAAGCTCGTACTCGCTCGCTCGTCCAAGAGAGCTTTAAGGGTACTGGGAGAGTGGTTGCAGGCCAAGAAGCAACTTGGGAAGACATCCTTCATGTTTCCCCCGGCCAAGCTTGCTTCCAGATCTAGCGTCTGGTATGCCACGGGAGAGGTTCTCGGCTTGGGAGTTCCTGCCTCTGCCCAGGGCGACTTCTCAAGTCTGGTAGACTCTCCCCGCAGACTGGCTATGAGACGCTCCAAGATTTGCTGGACTTCTTCGGACATGGACCATCTTTTGAAGGGAGTTTTCCGTGCGTTCGAGATCTTTAACTTCCTGGACTGGTGTTTGGGAGCGTTGAGCAGGAAGACCTCCCCTTCGGATAAGGATTCTGCCATGCTCATCATGTCCTGCATGGACAAAGCCATACGGGATGGGTCTGGCGAGCTTTCGGCTTCTTTCGTGTCTGGAGTTATCAAGAAGCGGGATCACCTTTGCTCCTTCTTGTCGGCGGGAGTCACCCCATGTCAGAAGTCAGAACTGATGTTTGCTCCGCTATCGAAGTGTCTCTTTCCTGAAGAGTTGATCAAGGGGATTGCCGCCTCGTTGATCCAGAAAGACACTCATGACCTGGTGGCGTCATCCGCACGTAAAGTCACAGCTTTACCTTCCGTGCCTAGACCTAGGATGGACACACCAGCGTCTAGGTTCATTCCGCCCTTTCGTGGCAGAACCTCCAGCAGAGGAGGTACTCGTGCCGTTAGTCAACGTGGCAACAAGAAGAAGGGTTCCAAGTCCTCAAAAGGCAGAGTCTGACTGCCACCTTCTTCAGACAGCAGTGGGAGCCAGGCTCAAGAACTACTGGCAGGCCTGGGAGAACAGGGGTGCAGACGCACAGTCTGTGAAGTTACTCAGAGAGGGGTACAGGATTCCATTCTTGCGCAAGCCCCCTCTAGCAACAACTCCCATCGACCTCTCTCCCAGGTACAGAGAGGAGGACAAGAGGCTAGCTTTACAGCAAGAGGTGTCTCTCTTGCTACAAAAGGGAGCGGTAGTCATAGTCTGGGACCATCAATCCCCGGGCTTCTACAACCGTCTCTTCTTAGTGGCGAAGAAGACAGGAGGGTGGAGACCGGTGCTAGACGTCAGTGCTCTAAATGTCTTTGTCACCAAGCAGACGTTCACCATGGAGACGACGAAGTCGGTTCTAGCATCGGTCAGGAAGGAAGACTGGATGGTCTCGTTAGACCTAAAGGACGCGTACTTTCACGTCCCCATCCACCCAGATTCCCAACCTTTTCTAAGGTTCGTTTTTGGGAAGGTGGTATACCAGTTCCAAGCCCTGTGCTTTGGCCTAAGCACGGCACCTCTAGTGTTTACCAAACTGATGAGGAATATTGCCAAATTCCTGCATTTAGCAGACATCAGAGCCTCCCTCTATTTGGACGACTGGCTTTTAAGAGCTGCGTCAAGTCGTCGCTGTCTGGAGAATCTAAAATGGACTCTGGATCTGACCAAGGAATTGGGTCTCCTGGTCAATATGGAAAAGTCCCAACTCGTCCCATCCCAAACTATAGTATATCTAGGTATGAAGATTCAGAGTCAAGCTTTTCGGGCTTTTCCGTCGGCCCCCAGAATCAGTCAAGCCCAAGAATGCATCCAGAGCATGCTGAAGAAGAACCGATGTTCAGTCAGACAGTGGATAAGTCTGATAGGGACGCTTTCATCGCTGGACCAGTTCATCGCGTTAGGGAGACTCCACCTCCGACCCCTTCAGTATCACCTAGCTGCTCACTGGAGAAAGGACATGACGCTAGAAGCGGTCTCAGTTCCTATCTCCGAGAAGATGAAGTCTGCACTGACTTGGTGGAAGAACAACATTCTGCTCAGGGAAGGTCTACCACTGGCTGTTCAGACCCCCGACCACCTTCTCTTCTCGGACGCATCAGACACGGGCTGGGGTGCGACACTGGACGGTCGGGAATGCTCGGGCACGTGGAATTCGGATCAAAGAGCACTGCACATCAACTGCAAGGAGCTACTGGCAGTTCATCTGGCCTTGAGAAGCTTCAAGTCCCTCCTTCTAGGCAAGGTGGTGGAAGTGAACTCCGACAACACCACAGCCTTGGCGTACATCTCCAAGCAAGGAGGGACTCATTCGATGACGTTGTTCGAGATCGCAAGGGACCTCCTCACCTGGTCAAGAGATCGAAACATATCTCTAGTAACGAGGTTCATTCAAGGCGACATGAATGTCATGGCAGACCGCCTCAGCCGGAAGGGTCAGATCATCCCAACAGAATGGACCCTTCACAAGAATGTTTGCAACAGACTATGGGCCTTGTGGGGTCAGCCCACCATAGATCTGTTCGCTACCTCGATGACCAAGAGGCTCCCAAATTATTGCTCACCGATTCCGGACCCAGCAGCAGTTCACATAGATGCCTTTCTTCTGGATTGGTCCCATCTAGACCTTTATGCGTTCCCCCCGTTCAAGATTGTCAACAAGGTACTGCAGAAGTTCGCCTCTCACGAAGGGACAAGGTTGACGTTGGTTGCTCCCCTCTGGCCCGCGAGAGAATGGTTCACCGAGGTACTGCAATGGCTAGTAGACGTTCCCAGGACTCTTCCTCTAAGAGTGGACCTTCTGCGTCAGCCGCATGTAAAGAAGGTACACCCAAGCCTCCACGCTCTTCGTCTGACTGCCTTCAGACTATCGAAAGACTCTCAAGAGCTAGAGGCTTTTCGAAGGAGGCAGCCAGAGCGATTGCCAGAGCAAGGAGGACATCCACTCTCAAGGTCTACCAGTCAAAATGGGAAGTCTTCCGAAGCTGGTGCAAGGCGAATTCAGTATCCTCAACCAGTACCTCTGTAACTCAGATAGCTGACTTTCTTTTAAACCTAAGAAAGGTAAGATCCCTTTCAGCTCCTACGATCAAAGGTTACAGAAGCATGTTGGCAGCAGTCTTCCGCCACAGAGGCTTAGATCTTTCCAACAACAAAGATCTACAGGACCTCCTTAAGTCTTTTGAGACCTCGAAGGAGCGTCGGTTGGCCACACCAGGTTGGAATCTAGACGTGGTTTTAAGGTTCCTGATGTCAGCAAGGTTCGAACCGCTTCAATCAGCCTCTTTTAAAGATCTCACTTTGAAGACTCTTTTCCTCGTCTGCTTAGCAACAGCTAAAAGAGTCAGTGAGATACACGCCTTCAGCAGGAACATAGGATTTACATCTGAAACGGCTACATGTTCCTTACAGCTTGGTTTTTTAGCTAAAAACGAACTCCCTTCTCGTCCTTGGCCCAAATCGTTCGAGATTCCAAGTCTGTCCAGTTTGGTTGGAAACGAACGAGAGAGAGTACTATGCCCAGTAAGAGCTCTTAAGTACTATTTAAGACGTACGAAGCCATTACGAGGACAATCAGAAGCTTTATGGTGCTCTATTAAGAAACCTGCTTTACCGATGTCGAAGAACGCAGTTTCTTATTACATCAGACTTTTGATTAGAGAAGCTCATTCTCATCTGAATGAGGAAGACCATGCTTTGCTGAAGGTAAGGACACATGAAGTTAGAGCTGTCGCAACTTCAGTGGCCTTCAAACAAAACAGATCTCTGCAGAGTGTAATGGATGCAACCTATTGGAGAAGCAAGTCAGTGTTCGCATCATTTTACCTTAAAGATGTCCAGTCTTTACGAGAACTGCTACACCCTGGGACCATTCGTAGCAGCGAGTGCAGTAGTAGGTGAGGGCTCAACCACTACATTCCCATAATCCCATAACCTTTTTTAATCTTTCTCTTGAAATGTTTTTATTGTTGTTTTTGGGTTGTACGGAAGGCTAAGAAGCCTTTCGCATCCTGGTTGATTTGGCGGGTGGTCAAATTCTTTTCTTGAGAAGCGCCTAGATTAGAGGTTGTGATGAGGTCCTTTAGTATGGGTTGCAGCCCTTCATACTTCAGCACCTAGGAGTCGCTCAGCATCCTAAGAGGATCGCGAGGCTCAGTAAGGAAGACGTACTTAAAAAGGCAGAGTAATTGTTCAAGTCGACTTCCTTACCAGGTACTTATTAATTTTATGTTTGTTATTTTGAATAACTGCTAAAATGAAATACGGAATACTTAGCTTCTAATGTTAACATGTATGCTGGTCTCCACCCACCCCCCTGGGTGTGAATCAGCTACATGATCAACGGGTAAGATTAATATTGAAAAATGTTATTTTCATTAGTAAAATAAATTTTTGAATATACTTACCCGTTGATCATGAATTAAAGGACCCACCCTTCCTCCCCATAGAGACCCAGTGGACCGAGGAGAAAATTGGTTCTTTGTTGACAAGAAGTACTTGAGTACCTACTCGACAGATGGCGCTGTTGATGTACACCCCCACCTGTATAGCGATTGCTGGCGTATTCCGCCCGTAGGTTTTTTCTGTCGGGCAGCAGAGCTGACAGCTACATGATCAACGGGTAAGTATATTCAAAAATTTATTTTACTAATGAAAATAAAATTTTTCCTAGTATACAAACCCGAAGCTATTTCGGCGTAGCTGAAAGACGATGTAGTGGTTTGCGGACTGTGGCCAGAGGTAGCACCCGAACTGCCTAGTGTCCGAATGCCGACCACAACCCGACGTTCACTACACAAAAAATATACAACAGTGGAATACCCAAAAACCTGAGTAACAGTTCAACAGACCTGAGTACTGGGCACCACCCCTTGATTTATACTGGGCAAGGGGACCCAGCTAGAACCTGACTTACCCGTTTGCTTCTCCTCCCTTTTGCTTGCTGATCATAAGTACAAGTATAAGAACATTAGGTGAAAGGAAATATTGTTTAATTAATTACGGCACACAGTGTGGGAGGAAAGAATTATGATAAGTTACGGTACTTAAGAGATCTTAAAAAACAGTGGCTGGGGAAGGGGGGCACATTGGTGTAGGAACAGTAATGATATGCAGTGTTCATAACACAAGAAAATAAAATTTATTGGTACAAAACTGTTAGGGTTATGTTAGCATGGACCCATCAATCCAAATAGAAAATTAAAGACAAAATTAGCATTCCTTAACGTCAAACTTCAGCAACAGGGTAACTGATAAACAAACAGGAAATTTTCTTCCCCCAGGTGGGACACTCATAAGTGTACCTATACAGGCCAAGTCTAAACCAAGGCACACCTAACCGTGTATCTATTTGGGCAAGTACCAGTATGCCATCTATAAAGAACATATAACGGTGAAAAATACAGTACCACAATTTTCCCTAAATCAATACTGTTCTCATCAATCTCCCGTCCACCATTGGGATGCAAAGTCACTTAAACAGTCCTAATTTCTGAAAAGTACAGCCGCATACTATGTCGTACAGGTCTGTGCGGGCCCACCATTTCCATGTCTCGAAAAGTTTGTCAACAGCACATTTGAAATCTCTCAATCTTGGAAGGGGTTTTGAATAAGTCTGAATTCATACTAAACTCAAAAGTCACCCTCTTCCTAACATCGGAATTCACTTCTTGGGCCTCTGACCAGATATACCATTTTCATAGCTCATGTTAACTATTTAATGTTCATGACACACTCTCATATAGCAACTCAGTAGCTTACTTCTAGTTACAAGGTATGGATATAGAACAGCATCACAGACTAGTACAGAGACTGATAACAGGAAATATTCTAAATTTGCTCTCCCTTACACTCCCTACTGAGTGTAGGGGCTGCTGTCAATACCTGGAAAGGAACAATAACACATTAAGACATTTTTGGAAAAAGGGGGCTTGAGGGATACAAAAGAAAAAAATCAAATCAAATATATTTCATACACACAAACCACTAAAGTTTTCTCAGTCACAAACCCTTATATATTGCAACGAGCCATGATAATATTAGTGAGGGATAACTACCCCATCCATTAGTTAGCAGGTGGCGGGTGGGGTAGACTGGTTACCCCGCTCACAAACACCTCTCGGCTGAGTAACCACTTTGCTTTATGGCAGGACTTCTTGGGGGACAGTGTGGCGGGCCAATTTTTATAAATAGTTCCAGGTTTATATACTAGGAAAAATACAAATTACTTCCAAATTTGTTATTTGTTCCGGCGTAAATATAAACCTTCCGCTATTTATGGGGGTGACTTACTCTTAGGAGGGAGGAAGTCCTCACCAACTGGCCTCGTTCATGACCTGGGGTCCTCTCTAATTTGATCTGTGATCGATAGTAGAAGGAACCTTACCCTCGCTAACATCAAGTGCCGATGTGAGGTAATGCCCTGATAACGGCCTACAGAAGCTTGTGTGTGAGTGGAACTAACAGTGTGGCTTGTCTTTAACATAGGAACTCGATTGTTCTTAAGACTTACCCAATACCCCCCCCCCAACGAGGTATTGGGGACGTAACAAAGTATTATTCCATACTTAAGGAGGCACAAGGGAAATGAGTCTTGCCTGCAGCGAGGTGAGGTCAGCTATGCTGAGGCTTGCGGAGCTGTTTTCCCCAGAGGGGAGAAGTTGAAAGAAAGAACATTCTTACTCAATCACCCCAGACTAACCCGGGTAACCTCAGCCCTCTGCTACCTGTCCATCAAGGAGCCTGAGGAATTTATACCATTTGTTGTGCGACCCCCACAGTACCAATGGAAAAGGTCTCCATGTTCCTGTGGGTTACGTCTTTGCAGGTAGTGGGCCGTGAAGTCGATTGACGCTTCCACACGCCCACTTATAGTATCTGCGCCACAGAGTAGTTTCTTGAATGCCAGGGACGTAACAACGCTACTGACATTACGAGCTCTGGGTCCTAGGATGGAGGAGGGTCTAGATTGAGAGCAACCTCAATAGCCTTCCAATCCCGGAGGGAAAGGAAATCCTTGTGATCCTCCTCTTGACTTTCCCCTTGCTGGTCAACAGTGCTGACACAAGGGGGCGAGCTGGTGTTGTTCTCTTAAGGTAACACCACAGACTCCTCACTGGGTAAAACCTCAGTTGAAAGGGTGTTTGGTTACCGAACGAAGACTCTTGATCCAGAATGGGCTGCACTTAGGGTACAGCACACTCGGATTTTTCAATATTAATCTTACCCGATGATCATGTAGCTGTCAACTCTGTTGCCCGACAGAAATCTACGGTCGGGATACGCCAGCGATCGCTATACAGGTGGGGGTGTACACAACAGCGCCATCTGTGAGCAGGTACTCAAGTACTTCTTGTCAACAAGAACTCAATTTTTCCTCTGTCGTGCCTTCGGCTAGACCTACTTCGATACGCTGTTGATTCTGGAGTTATTGTTCACGATTTGGTGATGTATTTGCTCTAGAGTTTAGCCTTCGCTATTCAGGAAGCTTTATCATTAGCTTAGCAAGCTTTTGGAATTAATTTGATTTAATTATGGTGACGAAGAGAGTATGGACTCTCTTTCACTTTTAAATGGCCGACCCTTCCCTTAGACGGAAGTGTTGGTGTCGAAGAGAGTATAGACTCTCTTTCATTTTTTATTTTATATCTCTCCGCCATTTATAGGCCTCTTCGATTAACTTTCCTTTTATTATAAACTTATAAAAATTATTTTTTTATGTTTGTTTATATGCGACCTTTCCTAATAGTAGGCGGTCCTTACTTGGAACCGAAGTTAATTAACATTGAGCTCGTCATATCGTTTTTCCTGTTAAGAATTTATGCTATTTTAATTTTAATGTTTTTGAAAGAATTTCTTTGATAAGTCTCGTACTGTTTTCAAAGTTGAACTAACGTTTTGTTTAGTCTCCGCAGTTGTTGACGTTCAGAACGTTCAACTTGCGCTCTATCGTTACGATAGAGAGAGAGTATTTCACGGTTTCACGTTGCAGTAAGAGTAAACCGATTCTAGCGTTTCGTTCATTCTTTCTTAGCTTAAATGGTTTTAATTCTATAAAGGAACTTTTTATTTGGGAAACCTTTCAGTTTTTTTCCTTTAACAAATAATATGTTTTAACGATATATATAATTGGGCTCATCTCTCAGGTTCTAAGTCAAGAGAGAGAGAGAGAGAGATAGAGACGGAGGGAGAGAGAGGAGGATAAACGTTTCGTTCAAGCGGGTAACGTTGTTCTCTTTTTTTTTTTTTTTGCTCTTCTCCCTAGTCGATATAGGGGAAGAAGGTAAAACGTTTCTAGAGTTTTATTCTTGTTCCCAGGCTTTATGCGGTGAGAGATTTTAAACGTAGTTTATTTGATCTAGTGTTTAGTCTCTTTTCCAGCCACTGAATTCTTTATCTTTCATTATGTTTTTCTGTTACATTGTAATACTGTTTACGCAATTACTACCTTTTAATGAAGGATAGGATTGCGTGTTTCAGGTACAAACCACTTAAAGTTTCGAGTTCAGTGAAATAAGTGCAAACAGAAAATCAAAAGTGATATGCGCAAAGTGTTACAGTGTTGCGTTCGAGGGTTCGTCTGTTCGTGCCAGTTGTTCACCTAGTCCGATACCTCTTACAAGCTCCCAAGCCCAGGGGAGAAGTAATGTCGAAGGACTTATGGGTTCCTCAGGCCTTGATCGACGAACAGACGTTTCCCTCTGTGGTTTCGGGTGTATCTACACACGTTGCCGACGTGATCACCCCACCCACACAAAGACGAGAGAGCCCATTTATTCCTCGTCTGCGGAAGAGGTTTCTCGCAGAAACCATGGACCAAATCTTGCAGCTTTTAAGTGCAAGTCGGTCCCTTCCGCGCAAGTCCAACGGCCTAGGTGTAGCCACTGGGTCAGTTCGGACTCGCTGCAGTACGACAACTGCACACCTCCTAAGAGAGGCTAGGTGGTACCGCAACAGGCAGTAACTCCGTCTGTTGCCGCACCAGCTGTTTTAGACCCTCAGTCACAACGGACAGTAGCTCCGTTTGTTGTTGTCTTTCATAGACCCTAGTGGTCCATGCTGCAGACTATACAGTCTCAGCTTGCTCCTTCATGCAGGAGTATCATGCTGGAAGGTTGACAATGCAGCCTGTTAACCTACAACCCGCCGAGGTTGTGCGCTCAGCAGATACTGCGGCTGCCTGCTCCCACCCTCCACCTGTGAGAGCTCCACCACCGATGCGCAGTCCACCCTGCCAGACGCATGTTCTTGCTGCACCATCTGCTAACATGCGTGAGCTACCGCATCAGCAGTGGGAAGGTTCTGTAGAGCTGCCGGGTTCCAGCACTATGCGGCTTTCTCCGCAGCCCATGCAGCATGCTCTGCATACCTTACAGCATGCTCTGCATACCTTACAGCATGCTCTGCATACCTTACAGCATGCTCTGCATACCTTACAGCATGCTCTGCATACCTTACAGCATGCTCTGCATTCCTTACAGCATGCTCTGCATACCTTACAGCATGCTCTGCATACCTTACAGCATGCTCTGCATACCATACCGCATGCTCCTCAACCCACCGCAGCCCCTCCCACGCACCAGCACTCTGCTTTTGTTGTTGCCAGCTCCCACACTCCGACTGCGGAGAAGGTTGACGATGCACCCGTGGGCCTACACCTCCCACGGTTGTGCGCCCGGCATGGCTTCCTGCTCTCACACTCTTGTTGTGAGAGCTCCTCCACCCATGCACAGTCAACCCTGCCAGATGTATGATGACTCCCACACACAGAGCACTCCGTTGCCGTGCGGGAGCTACCACAAGCTGCCGTGTTTTGACACGGTGTGTCAGCCTCCGCAACACACTGGGGTTACCGCCACTCGCCAGCAGCAAACTAGTCAGTCAGGAGTTGAGGCTTCCCCACACAACTTTGGTTGTTGCCGACTCACAAACTGTCATGCAGTTACATGACGTTGCCTTCTGGTCTGCTACTTATACACCAGTGCTGTATGTCCTCACGCTCCTGTTGTGGTTGACAGTTCAGTTTTTGACAGTTCACAGACTGTCAAGCAGTTTCATAACGTTGCCTTCTGGTCTGCTGCTTTTGCACCAGTGAAACCCTCACTGAGAGAACTTAGCTTTTCTCGGATATGGTTCCTGTAGATGAGAAAGTGCTGTTCTCCCTCCTTCTGATATTCCCTTGAGGACTCTGTCATTTGGAGAGGAGCCTTAAGCTGCTTAGCCTCCTATGGACTTTTATTTAAGCATAACATGCTTCCAGGGAGGGTAAATGGTTCCGCTTCAGTCGCTAACCCCGTCTGTTGCCACACCTGCTCCCATAGACCTTGAGCTTTGTTGCAAGACATGCAGTCCAAGCTTAGTCCTTGATAGAGGATTTTTTTACGGAGTCAGTGTGTCACTGGGAAGACGTTCAACAACCAGCAGAGGTGACTTGTTGTGACGCAGTGCGGCAACCTCAGCAACCCGATAAGGAGTTGTCTGTACTACCCAGACAGTCTAGACAGTTTCGGGTTGTCGCTGTACTTCCTCGCTTCCCCATGGTTGACAGTTCACAGACTGTGCAGCAGTACCATGATCTTGTGTCCGGCTCCGTCAGACGACTGGCTTTTAAGAGCTCCCACAAGTCGTCGCTGTCTGGAGAATCTCAGATGGACTATGGATCTGACCAAGGAACTGGGCCTCCTGGTCAATTTAGAGAAGTCCCAGCTCGTCCCATCCCAGACCATTGTCTACCTGGGTATGGAGATTCAGAGTCGAGCTTTTCGGGCTTTTCCGTCGGCCCCAAGGATCAACCAAGCCCTAGAATGCATCCAGAGCATGCTGAGAAGGAACCGATGCTCAGTCAGGCAGTGGATGAGTCTAACAGGGACACTTTCATCGCTGGCCCTGTTCATCGAGTTAGGGAGACTCCACCTCCGCCCCCTTCAGTATCATCTAGCTGCTCACTGGATAAAGGACATGACGCTAGAGACGGTCTCAGTTCCTGTTTCCGAAGAGATGAGGTCTACTCTAACGTGGTGGAAGAACAGCTTTCTTCTCAAGGAAGGTCTACCTTTGGCTGTTCAGAACCCCGACCGCCGTCTCTTCTCGGACGCATCAGACACGGGCTGGGGTGCGACATTGGACGGACAGGAATGCTCGGGAACATGGAATCAGGAGCAAAGGACACTTCACATCAATTGCAAGGAGTTGTTGGCGGTTCATCTGGCCTTGATAAACTTCAAGTCCCTCCAGCTAAACAAGGTGGTGGAGGTGAACTCCGACAACACCACAGCCTTGGCTTACATCTCCAAGCAGGGAGGGACTCATTCGAGGAAGTTGTTCGAGATCGCAAGGGACCTCCTCATCTGGTCAAAAGATCGAAAGCTCACGCTGGTAACGAGGTTCATTCAGGGCGATATGAATGTCATGGCAGATCGCCTCAGCCGGAAGGGTCAGGTCATCCCCACAGAGTGGACCCTTCACAAGAATGTTTGCAGCAGACTTTGGGCCCTGTGGGGTCAGCCAACCATAGATCTGTTCGCTACCTCGATGACCTAGAGGCTCCCGTTGTATTGTTCTCCGATTCCAGACCCAGCAGCAGTTCACGTGGATGCTTTTCTGCTGGATTGGTCCCATCTCGACCTGTATGCATTCCCGCCGTTCAAGATTGTCAACAGGGTACTTCAGAAGTTCGCCTCTCACAAAGGGACACGGCTGACGTTGGTTGCTCCCCTCTGGCCCGCGAGAGAATGGTTCACAGAGGTACTACAATGGCTGGTCGACATTCCCAGGACTCTTCCTCTAAGAGTGGACCTTCTACGTCAACCTCACGTAAAGAAGGTACACCCAAACCTCCACGCTCTTCGTCTGACTGCCTTCAGACTATCGAAAGACTCTCAAGAGCTAGAGGCTTTTCGAAGGAGGCAGCCAGAGCGATTGCCAGAGCAAGGAGGACATCCACTCTCAGAGTCTATCAGTCTAAATGGGAAGTCTTCCGAAGCTGGTGCAAGGCCAATGCAGTTTCCTCAACCAGTACCACTGTAACCCAGATTGCTGACTTCCTGTTACATCTAAGGAACGTAAGATCCCTTTCAGCTCCTACGATCAAGGGTTACAGAAGTATGTTGGCAGCGGTTTTCCGCCACAGAGGCTTGGATCTTTCCACCAACAAAGATCTACAGGACCTCCTTAGGTCTTTTGAGACCTCAAAGGAACGTCGGTTGTCCACTCCAGGCTGGAATCTAGACGTGGTCCTAAGGTTCCTTATGTCATCAAGATTTGAACCTCTCCAATCAGCCTCTTTTAAGGACCTCACATTAAAAACTCTTTTCCTCGTGTGCTTGGCAACAGCTAAAAGAGTAAGTGAGATCCACGCCTTCAGCAGGAACATAGTTTTCACATCTGAAACGGCTACATGTTCCTTGCAGCTCGGTTTTTTGCTAAAAACGAGCTTCCTTCACGTCCTTGGCCTAAGTCGTTCGAGTTCCCAAGCCTGTCCAACTTGGTGGGGAACGAACTGGAGAGAGTACTTTGCCCAGTTAGAGCTCTTAGGTACTATCTAAAAAGGTCAAAACCTTTACGAGGACAATCAGAAGCCTTATGGTGTGCTATCAAGAAGCCTTCTCTTCCAATGTCTAAGAACTCAGTTTCTTACTACATCAGGCTTCTGATTAGGGAAGCACATTCTCATCTGAAGGAAGAAGACCTTGCTTTGCTGAAGGTAAGGACACATGAAGTGAGAGCTGTGGCTACTTCAGTGGCCTTCAAACAGAACCGTTCTCTGCAGAGTGTTATGGATGCAACCTATTGGAGAAGCAAGTCAGTGTTCGCATCATTCTATCTCAAAGATGTCCAGTCTCTTTACGAGAACTGCTACACCCTGGGACCATTCGTAGCAGCGAGTGCAGTAGTAGGTGAGGGCTCAACCACTACATTCCCATAATCCCATAACCTTTTTAACCTTTCTCTTGAATACTTTTTATGGGTTGTACGGTCGGCTAAGAAGCCTTCCGCATCCTTGTTGATTTGGCGGGTGGTCAATTCTTTCTTGAGAAGCGCCGAGGTTAGAGGTTGTGATGAGGTCCTTTAGTATGGGTTGCAGCCCTTTATACTTCAGCACCTAAGAGTCGTTCAGCATCCTAAGAGGACCGCTACGCTCAGTAAGGAAGACGTACTTAATAAAGGCAGAGTAATGGTTCAAGTCGTCTTCCTTACCAGGTACTTATTTATTTTATGTTATTTTTGAATAACTAATAAAATGAAATACGGGATACTTAGCTTCTTTGTTAACATGTATGCTGGTCTCCACCCACCACCCTGGGTGTGAATCAGCTACATGATCATCGGGTAAGATTAATATTGAAAAATGTTATTTTCATTAGTAAAATAAATTTTTGAATATACTTACCCGATGATCATGAATTTAAGGACCCGCCCTTCCTCCCCATAGAGAACCAGTGGACCGAGGAGAAAATTGAGTTCTTGTTGACAAGAAGTACTTGAGTACCTGCTCACAGATGGCGCTGTTGTGTACACCCCCCACCTGTATAGCGATCGCTGGCGTATCCCGACCGTAGATTTCTGTCGGGCAACAGAGTTGACAGCTACATGATCATCGGGTAAGTATATTCAAAAATTTTTTTTACTAATGAAAATAACATTTTGAGTCTTGGTAATCAACTCGGGGACGCCGCTGAGGATTACTTCTCCCTGTCTCCTAGAGTAGGAGACATCAGAAGATGGATCATACAACACACTAACTCTCTTGGTCAAAGCCCAAGTGAGTAGAAAGGGCTGTCTTCTATGTAAGGAAGCAATCTGTTGCCTGGCATAAAGGTTCGTAGAGATGGGCCTTCAGGGACTGAAGGACCCGAACCGCATTCCCAGGAGGAGGTTGAGATCCGACGGGGGACAAGTTATCTCAAACTTTGTATGAGTTAATGCATCGAAGGGAGAGAATCCCCTTCCACAACATCAGTCACAACAAAGGACTGAACACTTCGCCTGGAAGACTGACTCTGAAAAGTGTCTGAGGTATCTAGACATCTTTTCTGCAACTTGTTGTGAAAGGCCTCTCTGAGAGAGGAGGTGGCTAATATCACAAGCACGCAAGTTGCTGAAGCCGCTATACATGCGTTGCATGAAGTTTTAGCGAGGTGTCAGGGTTTCTCTGTTATATGTCAAGCCCATACAGGAAAACCCCTGGTCAAATGCCTAGTCAGTTGGTTTGGACTTCCACTCTTCTAATGGATGAGTCATCCCTATAAACAGGGAATAATTTGTATTTAGTGTCGGAACAAATGAAAAATGTGGAAATGATTTGTATTTTTCCTAACAATACAAACATGTAGCTATATATACAAATTGTCCTGCCATTACTTGGCCTCCTAGAAAGTCCTGCCTGCAATCAAAAGTGAGTTAGACACATTGGCTAACTGGTAGGTCAATGTTCCACCTTGCTTAAAAGTCTTTATGGCAAGTCTTCCAGCTTTGCCAAAAAATAATCCCTAGAAATAGCTACAGGTATGTATCGTTAGGAAAAATACAAATTAGCATAAAATCATGATAATAAAAGTCTGCCCCAATTATAGAGTAAATAAATGAATGGCTCTGTCGAGCATCATAGCTCACTGTGTTCAAACCTTTTGGTGAAGCTATTTGTAGGAGTTGTCCTCTCTGGTATTTGTTGCCATACAGTGCTGTACATTATATGCATAAGCAAATTAGATCTACAGTACATGTATATTTTCAATATTAATCTTACCCGATAATCATGTAGCTGTCAACTCCGTTGCCCGACAGAATTCTACGGAAGGGATACGCCAGCGATCGCTATACAAGAGGGGGGTGTACTCACAAGCGCCACCTGTGGCCAGGTACTGCAGTACTTCTTGTTGACACCACCTCAATTTTTCCTCTGTCGTGCCTCCGGCTAGACCTACATGGATACGCTGTTGATTCTGGAGTTTTTTGCTCACGATTTGGTGATGTATTTGCTCTAGAGTTTAGCTTTCGCTATTCAGGAAGTTTTATCATTAGCTTAGCTAGCTTTTGGAATTAATTTGATTAATTATGGTGACGAAGAGAGTATGAACTCTCTTTCACTTTTAAATGGCCGACCCTTCCCTTAGACGGAAGTGTTGGTGTCTAAGAGAGTATAGACTCTCTTTCTTAATTTTGCTTAACAAAAGTTATAGATTTATTTTATATCTCTCCGCCTTTTATAGGCCTCTTCGATTAACTTCCTTTTATTATAAACTTATTAAAATTAATTTTTATATTTGTTTATATTCGACCTTTCCTAATAGTAGGCGGTCTTTTCTTGGTACCGAAGTTAATTAACATTGAGCCCGTCATTTCGGTTTTACCTGTTAACATATTATGCTATTTTAATGTTTTTGAAAGAATTTCTTTGATAGTCTCGTACTGTTTTCAAAGTTGAACTAACGTTTTGTTTTGTCTCTGCAGTTGTTGACGTTCAGAACGTTCAACTTGCGCTCTATCGTTACGATAGAGAGAGAATTTTCACGGTGTCACGTTGCAGTAAGAGTAACCGTTTCTAGCGTTTTGTTCATTCTTTCTTAGCTTAATGGTTTTAATTCTAATAAAGGAACTTTTTATTTGGGAAATATTTCAGTTTTTTTCCTTTAACAATAATATGTTTTAAAGATATATATGATTGGGCTCTTCTCTCAGGTTCTAAGTCAAGACAGAGAGAGAGAGAGAGATAGAGACAGAGGGAGAGAGAGCTGGATAAACGTTTCGTTCAAGCGAGTAACGTTGTTATCGTTTTTGCTCTTCTCCCTAGTCTCTTTAGGGGAAGAAGGTAAACGTTTCTAGAGTTTTATTCTTGTTCTCAAGCTCATGCGGTGAGAGATTTTAAACGTAGTTTATTTGATCTAGTGTTTAGTCTCTTTCCAGCCACTGAATTATTTATCTTTCATTAGATTTTTCTGTTACATTGTAATTCTGTTTTCGCAATTACTAACTTTTAAGGAAGGATAGAATTGCGTGTTTCAGGTACAAACCACTTAAAGTTTCGAGTTCAGTGAAATAAGTGCAAACAGAAAATCAAAAGTGATAAGTGATTAGCGCAAAGTGTGTCAGTGTTGTGCGTGAGGGTACTTCTGTGCGTGCCAGTCGTCCTCCCAGTCCGGGACCTCTTGCAAGCTCCCAAGCCCAGGGGAGAAGCAATGTCGAAGGGCAAAAGGGTTCGGCAGGCCTTGATCGGCGCACAGAAGTATCCTCGGTGGTTGCGGGCGTGTCTTACAGAGACCGTCACTCCCACCCGCAGACGATTGAGCCCTTATTTTGCTCGTCTGCAGAAGAAATTTCGGGGAGAAAACGCTGGACTCAGGTCTCAAGACCTCTTAAACGTAAAGTCCAGACCTCTAGAGTTCAACAACCCGGATGCAGTCATTGGGTTAGCTCTGACTCGCCGCAGTCATCAGGTGACTGCACACCTCCTAAGAGAGGTAAGGCGATGCCTCAACAGACCTCATCTTCTGTTAAGGCTTTGCCTCAACAGACCTTATCGTCTGTTGATCCCAAGATGACTTTGCTGCAGTCCATGCAGTCGCAGCTTGCGGTCTTAATGCGTGAGTTTCAGGCTGAGAAGGTTACACCTCCTCCTGCGACCGCTCCGCCTCACCGCAGTCCAGTCTGCCAGGCGTACGAAGTTGAGGTTCCTCAAGCTACCTTACCGCGTTCGGAGTTGCCAGTTACCAGCGTTGTGCAGCAACCTCAACCTTCCTTAAGGCAACCTCAACAATGGGAGCAGGAGTCTTATGCCTTGAGGCAAGATTTTCTTGCAGTTAGACCATCTTCGAGGCAACAACCTCTTGAGGTACGACAACCTCTACCATCCTTGAGGCAGCCACCTCAGCTCTCGCAGCTGCTACCTCAACTTTCCTCAAGGCGAGAGCCTCATCTCTTGAGGCTAGCTCCTCAGGAACCTCAACTCGTGAGACAGGAACTGCGTTCTGCGCAGCCGCTACCTCAACTCTCGCAGCTCACACCTCAAGAACCTCAACTCGTGAGTCAAGAGCCTCTCTCTGCGCAGCCACTTCAACCCTTGAGGCAAGCGCAACTCTTGAGGCAGGAACCTCATGCTATGAGTCAGCCACCTCAACGCATGCATCTGCCACTTTCTCCTCAACTTGAGCCTCTTCCCATTTAACTTTGAAATAACAAATGACAATAATAACACCTCATTACTTTCATAACTTGCATTTGTAATCATATACATGTATGCCTACACAAACATTATGATAATGGAGGTTATTCGTATTACTTAAAAAAAAAAAAAAAAAAAAAAATATATATATGTATTCCTTGCAATATATTTTTAACAAAATCGCAAAATATGGCAAAAACATCTTCAAAACAAAAATGAATCATGAGTTATGAATGTAATGTAAATATTATGTTGATATTAAAACCCCATGCAAGCATGCATTAAGTAATGCAGTGTTGCCAACAGGGCGAGTTTCCCTTTCCTGAGGTGAAGTAGATTATAGTACGTATATTTAGTGCAGCTTAATTCTACGATTATCATGCCGGCTATCAAATTCATCAACAAAACAGTCTAAATCAATTCCCTCGGCACGTGCACTTTCAATGGACAGTAATGCGATATTACTCAATCTAGCACTGGTCATGGAATTTCTGAGAAATGTTACACGCCATGCAACATGCTCTGCTTACCTTACAGCATGCTCTACATACAGCATGCTCTGCATACAGCATGCTCTGCATACAGCATGCTCTGCATACCTTACCGCATGCTTCTCAGTCACACATCTTTGGTTGTTGCCAACTCACTAGACTGTCAAGCAGTTTCATAACGTTGCCTTCTAGTCTGCTGCTTTTGCACCAGTGAAACCCTCACTGAGAGAACTTAGCTTTTCTCGGATATGGTCCCTGTAGATGAGAAAGTGCTTTTCTCCCTCCTTCTGATATTCCCTTGAGGACTCTGTCATTTGGAGAGGAGCCTTTAGCTGCGTAGCCTCCTATGGACTTTTATTTAAGCATAACATGCTTCCAGGGAAGGTAATGGTTCCACTTCAGTCGCTAACCCCGTCTGTTACCACACCTGCTCCCATAGACCTTGAGCTGTGTTGCAAGACATGCAGTCCAAGCTTAGTCCTTGTTAGAGGATTTTTTGTTTACGGAGTCAGTGTGTCACTGGGAAGACGTTCAACAACCAGCAGAAGTGACTTGTTGTGACGCAGTGCGGCAACCTCAGCAACCCGATAAGGAGTTGTCTGTACGACCCAGACAGTCTAGACAGCTTCGGGTTGTCACTGTACTTCCTCGCTTCCCCATGGTTGACAGTTCACAACTGTGCAGCAGTACCATGATCTTGTGTCCGGCTCCGTCAGACGACTGGCTTTTAAGAGCTCCCACAAGTCGTCGCTGTCTAGAGATTCTCAGATGGACTATGAATCTGACCAAGGAACTGGGCCTCCTGGTCAATTTTGAGGAGTCTCAGCTCGTCCCATCCCAGACCAATTGTCTACCTGGGTATGGATCTTCAGAGTCGAGATTTTCGGGCTTTTCCGTCGGCCCCAAGGATCTTCCAAGCCCTAGAATGCATCCAGAGCATGCTGAGAAGGAACCGATGCTCAGTCAGGTAGTGGATGAGTCTAACAGGGACACTTTCATCGCTGGCCCTGTTCATCGTGTTAGGGAGACTCCACCTCCCCCCCCTTCAGTATCATCTAGCTGCTCACTGGATAAAGGACATGACGCTAGAGACGGTCTCAGTTCCTGTTTCCGAAGAGAGGAGGTCTTCTCTCGCGTGGTGTAAGAACAGCTTTCTTCTCAAGGAAGTCTACCTTTGGCTGTTCAGAAACCCGACCGCCGTCTCCTCTCGGACGCATCAGACACGGGCTGGGGTGCGACTTTGGACGGACAGGAATGCTCGGGAACATGGAATCAGGAGCAAAGGACACTTCACATCAATTGCAAGTTGTTGGCGGTTCTTCTTGCCTTGATAAACTTCAAGTCCCTCCAGCTTAACAAGGTGGTGGAGGTGGACTCTGACAACACCACAGCCCTGGCTTACATCTTCAAGCAGGGAGGGACTCTTTCGTGGAAGTTGTTCTAGATCGCAAGGGACCTCCTCATCTGGTCAAAAGATCGAAAGCTCACGCTGGTAACGAGGTTCATTCAGGGCGGTATGAATGTCATGGCAGATCGCCTCAGCCGGAAGGGTCAGGTCATCCCCACAGAGTGGACCCTTCACAAGAATGTTTGCAGCAGACTTTGGGCCCTGTGGGGTCAGCCAACCATAGATCTGTTCGCTACCTCGATAACCTAGAGACTCCTGTTGTATTGTTCTCCGATTCCAGACCCAGCAGCAGTTCACGTGGATGCTTTTCTGCTGGATTGGTCCCATCTCGACCTGTATGCATTCCCGCCGTTCAAGATTGTCAACAGGCTGACGTTGGTTGGCTCCGCTCTGGCCCGCGAGAGAATGGTTCATAGAGGTACTGCAATGGCTGGTCGACATTCCCAGGACTCTTCCTCT
The DNA here is from genome assembly GCF_036898095.1 of Palaemon carinicauda. Taxonomy (NCBI): domain Eukaryota; kingdom Metazoa; phylum Arthropoda; class Malacostraca; order Decapoda; family Palaemonidae; genus Palaemon; species Palaemon carinicauda. The sequence continues at coordinate 36,965,326 of NC_090752.1, forward strand.
AGGAGTGAACCTTCTACGTCAACCTCACGTAAAGAAGGTACACCCAAACCTCCACGCTCTTCGTCTGACTGCCTTCAGACTTTCGAAAGACTCTCAAGAGCTAGGGGCTTTTCGAAGGAGGCAGCCAGAGCGATTGCCAGAGCAAGGAGAACATCCACTCTCAGAATCTATCAGTCTCAAGGGGAAGTCTTCCGTAGCTGGTACAAGACCAATGCAGTTTCCTCAACCAGTACCACTGTAACCCAGATTGCTGACTTCCTGTTACATCTAAGGAAAGTAAGATCCCTTTCAGCTCCTACGATCAAGGGTTACAGAAGTATGTTGGCAGCGGTTTTCCGCCACAGAGGCTTGGATCTTTCCACCAACAAAGATCTACAGGACCTCCTTAGGTCTTTTGAGACCTCAAAGGAACGTCGGTTGTCCACTCCAGGCTGGAATCTAGACGTGGTCCTAAGGTTCCTTATGTCATCAAGATTTGAACCTCTCCAATCAGCCTCTTTTTAGGACCTCACATTAAAAACTCTTTTCCTCGTGTGCTTGACAACAGCTAAAAGAGTAAGTGAGATCCACGCCTTCAGCAGGATCATTGTTTTCACATCTGAAACGGCTACATGTTCCTTGCAGCTCGGTTTTTGCTAAACGAGCTTCCTTCACGTCCTTGGCCTAAGTCGTTCGAGATCCCAAGCCTGTCCAACTTGGTGGGGAATGAACTGGAGAGAGTACTTTGCCCAGTTAGAGCTCTTAGGTACTATCTAAAAAGGTCTTAACCTTTACGAGGACAATCAGAAGCCTTATGGTGTGCTATCAAGAAACCTTCTTTTCCAAGGTCTAAGAACTCAGTTTCTTACTATTCAGGCTTCTGATTAGGGAAGCACATTCTCATCTGAAGGAAGAAGACCTTGCTTTGCTGAAGGTAAGGACACATGAAGTGGGAGCTGTGGCTACTTCAGTGGCCTTCAAACAGAACCGTTCTCTGCAGAGTGTTATGGATGCAACCTATTGGAGAAGCAAGTCAGTGTTCGCATCATTCTATCTCAAAGATGTCCAGTCTCTTTACGAGTACTGCTACACCCTGGGACCATTCGTAGCAACGAATGCAGTAGTAGGCGGGGGCTCAGCCACTACATTCCCATAATCCCATAACCTTTTAACCTTTCTCTTGAATACTTTTTATGGGTTGTACGGTCGGCTAAGAAGCCTTCCACATCCTTGTTGATTTGGCGGGTGGTCAATTCTTTCTTGAGAAGCGCCGAGGTTAAAGGTTGTGATGAGGTCCTTTAGTATGGGTTGCAGCCCTTGATACTTCAGCACCTTAGAGTTGTTCAGCCTCCTAAGAGGAACGCTGCGCTCAGTAAGGAAGACGAACTTATTTAAGGCAGAGTAATGGCTCAAGTCGACTTCCTTACCAGGTACTTATAATTTCATTGTTATTTTAAATAACTGATAATATGAAATACGGGATACTTAGCTTCTTGATATACATGTACACTGGTTTTCACCCACCTCCCTGGGTGTGAATCAGCTACATGATTATCGGGTAAGATTAATATTGAAAAATGTTATTTTCATTAGTAAAATAAATTTTTGAATATACTTACCCGATAATCATGATTTAATTGACCCACCCTTCCTCCTCATAGAACCAGTGGACCGAGGAAAAATTGAGGTGGTGTCAACAAGAAGTACTGCAGTACCTGGCCACAGGTGGCGCTTGTGAGTACACCCCCCTCTTGTATAGCGATCGCTGGCGTATCCCTTCCGTAGAATTCTGTCGGGCAACGGAGTTGACAGCTACATGATTATCGGGTAAGTATATTCAAAAATTTATTTTACTAATGAAAATAACATTTTTCACCAAAGAAACATTCAGTTGTATTTAAAATTGTAATATACAGGTACAATACTGCACTGTATTTATTTCTGATATGTTTAATGTATTTGACTTGTGAAATTTTTTTTTGTTCCGTAACCGAAATACAAACCACGCTATTTACATTGGGTTTACCTTTTAGCGCAGCTGAAATGGCGAGCAATTAGAATTTAACGAGGGTGTATTACCCCCGCGCTAGTTAGCGGGGTGGTAGGGGAGTGGTAGCTAGCTACCCCTCCCCCCCCTCACACACAGATGAATGCTCACTTTCACTTTTGGCTCGGACTGTGACAGACGTCTCTGTCTTGGTCCTCTCTTGGCAGCCATTGTTTGTTTTGTCTTTACTTAATCGCTTACTTTTCTTTTACTCAATATATATGTAAACATGTTTTCATGTTTGTATATATATTTGAGTATAGAAACCAGTAAGTTTCCTTTTCAGATTTGTGTGTGTAGTGTACGATATCTACGTGGTGTCCTCGGCAGTTAGGCCACCACGGCGTAATTTTATGGGTGGCAATCGAGTTTGACTTCGGTCTTTCTCTCTCTCTTGAGGTCGTTCACCCTTTTATTACGTGTTACTACGCCCTTGTAGCTTCCTTTCCGTGTGGGGGGGTTGCTACGCCGTACGTTTGTCTCAATTAGTTTTTGAATCTAATTGTAGTTGTTTTTTCAGCTTGTAGAACGATTCCTTTCGGGGTTTTCGTTCTTTCTTTAGTGTTCATTCATTTTTAAATTACATAATTACATAGTTTCATAATTATAATTGTTATAATTCTGTTTTGGTTACAGCTCTCCTTCCGTGAGGGTAAGTGGTTGTGAGGGCACGTGCCTGTTGTGTAATTCTTGTTTCCTTTCCCTCGGGATTCCTCTTCGGAGCCTTCCCGGGGGAGTGAATGTGTACTAATGATTTTTGTTTTATTTTTTTACAGTTACCGATCTAGTTCGTTTCTGTAATATGGCAACGGTGTGAGCTGTCTTGTTGAGGCCTGGGGATTCGGCTGTTGCTGCCTCCCCCCTTGTATTTTCGTCAGGGGCGTGTCTCCTTCTACTGGAAGTACTCCCGTGACTACGGACAGCTCTCCAGTTCATTTTAGAACTCTCAGGAGGCTTGCCTCCTTGGGCGGGTAACTTTCCTTCCGAGGGAAGTTTTTCCTGTCCAGGCTTGAGTTTTTCCCCTTTTGGGGGGTTCTTCTCTTGCCTTTTTTTTCGTGCGACTATGCTCTTGGTGCTGAGCGGTCACACCTGCAGTTTCGCTCAAGGGGCTGGGCAACTGCAGGAGCCCCTCTTCGGAGGATTGCTCCTTTTAGGTCACTGGCTGACCAGTCTCTTCTACGAAGTGTTTCTCTTTCGTTCGCGAGAGAGTACACTCATAGAGACTCCTCTTCGGAGGATTCTTCTGCTGCTGTTGCTGTTGGCCTCCCTCGCCGTAAGGCCCACCGTCCGCCTCGTCGTAAGGGCCTCTCATCTCCCTATAAGGGTGCTAAGAGGCGCCTTTTTGAATCTCCGTTTGCAGCCTACAACTCCTTTTTCTTGATCTTCCGCCTTGGTGCAGATGGACAGCAGTCTGATCTCGTCTTCCGACGGGCAACGGTCTTCCCGACGGACAACGGTCTTCCAACGGACATCAGTCTTCCAACGGACATCAGTCTCCCGGCGGACAGGCTACGGTCTTCCGATGGACATCTGTCTCCCGACGGACAACGTTCCCTTCGGGGCAAAGGGTTGCCTCCCACGGGGGTTCTTCCCTTGCGTGTCAGGGTTCCCCTGCGCGCCCTTCTGCTGTGTTCTCTCCTGCTCCTGCTCAGTATTAGCGCACAGGCGCTCTCCTGCTCATCAGCGCTCTCCTGTTCGTCAGCGCTCTCATGATGATCATCCCTGCTGTTCCTGTTAGTTCCTGTTACGTGCCCACGTTCGCCCTCGCGATCTAGAACTTCGGTTCAGGTCTGGGTCAAGGACTCTTCTTCTATGCGCAGGCTTCCACGCGTTGCCTTCTGCTCGTCAGCGATCATCAGCTCGCCAACGATCACCTGCTCGCCAGCGTTCACCTGCTCGCCAACGTGCACAGGCGATTTTAGTATCGCCTATTCAACAGCGTTCTACACGTCAGCGATCACCTGTCTCTCGGCGATCTCCGGATTGCCAGCGTGTGTTACAGCCGGCACGCCAACGTTCTCCAACACTTCTGAAGGAACATGGTTCGCCAGCTACTAGCTCGCCATCGCCCATCTGCGCATGCTGCTCGCCATCGCGCGATCGCCCACCTGTGCATGCTGCTCGCCATCGCGCGATCGCCCACCTGCGCTTGCTGCTCGCCATCGCGCGATCGCCCACCTGCGCATGCTGCTCGCCATCGCGCGATCGCCCACCTGCGCATGCTGCTCGCCATCGCGCGATCGCCCACCTGCGCATGCTGCTCGCCATCGCGCGATCGCCCACCTGCGCATGCTGCTCGCCATCGCTCGCCAACGCGTCGACATGCCACAACGCGCCATTGCCAACCTGCGCGTTAGCGCTCACCACCTCACCACCGATCGCCTGTTGATCCATATCGCCAGCGGTCTTCCTCGCCCACGCGGCAGCGCGTTTCCTCGCCATCGCGCTAACGCTTGCGTTCGCCGCCTCGGACTCGCGCTCGTTCACCTGCCCAACCTCGCCTCGCCTGTGCGCCCGTGCGACCGTTCGCCTGCGCCCCCGCGCGACCGCTCGCCCGCTTGCCTGCGCTCCCGTGCGATCATTCGCCTGCGCGCCCACACGCCCACATGCCTGCACGTCTACGCTCATGCGAGTCCGCGCACATGCTCTCCAATGTTCGCCCGCGCGTGAACCAATGGTATTCCATCGCGCGGACGGACGGTGTTCCGTCGCGCGGACGGACGGTGTTCCGTCGCGCGGACGGACGGTGTTCCGTCGCGCGGACGGACGGTGTTCCGTCGCGCGGACCGACGGTGTTCCGTCGCGCGGACCGACGGTGTTCCGTCGCGCGGACCGACGGTGTTCCGTCGCCCGAACCGACGGTGTTCCGTCGCCCGAACCGACGGTGTTCCGTCGCGCGGACCAACGGTGTTCCGTCGCGCGGACCGACGGTGTTCCGTCGCGCGAACCTACAGTTTTTCTTCGCACGAACGTCGGCTTAATTCTTGCAGTATCCATTGCTCGTCTATGGGTTATCGCTCGCCGACCACCAGCTCTCGCCCTTCCTACCACGCTCGCCCTCCTTCTGCGCTCCTTCGCTCACCTTCGTTTGCGTTCCTGCGTGACCGCGCATGGGTGCTTCCACGTTCGCCCACGCGCAAATCTTTGAATTACCATCGCGCGAGCTCCAGGGCGATTGCGACCACGATTCCCATTGGGGTTTTCGCAGCATGGGCAGCCTGGCAAGTTCTTCTGGAGCGTATTTTCAGAACACGGCCTCACCCCGTAAACGCAGAGCATGGCACTTGCAAGAATAGGAAGAAACTTCAGGGAGGTCTGAGCAACACTCCTCTTTCCAGAACCTCGGTTAGCCCTCCCCTGTCATTCCCTGGATGGATTTTTGGCGGGGGGCTTTCCGTTCGAGATTTCGCCATCGGCCAAGGGGTGTCTGCTTACCCCTTCCTCTGGGGGCTTACCAAGTCCTTCCCCTCCTCGGTTACGGCCCGAGGTTTGGTTCAAGGAAGCTACAGGAAGATCATGGGTACTTTCCTCCTCTCTAGCTCAGGCACCTTGGCCTTTCGTCGTTAAGTATCTAACTTGCGGACAAGCTCGATATTGTACCATCTGGACGCGCTGACTGATGGCTTCCTTCGGGTGTCTCATCTGTGGAGGTCGACGACCTCAGACACCCTTCCATCCTTGAGAAGAGTTTGTTTGTGCCAACGGACAGAGACTTAGACAGCGGCAGTGCGGAGGAAATCGACTTCCGTTTTCACTCCTCCAAGGCGCTTTCTTCCAGACTCTGCAGGGCTCCAGCGCCCTTTTCTTTCAACCACGTCGGCCTAAGTTATCGGCTACGACAACTGGGACAAGGTGTCCAATTGCAGTTTCCTCCTGTCAGGAACAGATGGCACGGGAGGCTCCCCCGGGGGCGCATAGTCCTAAAAGGAGCGGCAGAGTTCACGAACTCTAGGATTGCAGGTTTCTCGCTGGGAGGATGCTTAAGGTTACTCATCCGGATGACAGCTTCCCGATGCCCATTCCCGCACAATCTCTGTGATCAGCCAAGGATATCGCGCCTGCCGTCTCTGTCAGCGAATTCAGTGTCTCTGAACCTCTATGCCATAGCGTCGGCAAGAGTTGCCCGGTTGGGCAGAATGATCCATACCTTAGGCGAAGGTCCTCCATAGGATCATCGACGGCTTCACCCCCGGCCTCTTCAGTCGATCCTTTCTTGTAAGGAAGGATCTGAGAGGGGAGTTCCGTAGTCGACCTCTCAGCCCTGATCAAGTTTGTCGAACAAACTTCGGCCAGCGTAGAACAGCATAATCGATCAGACTGGTAACGAGGCGACAGGACTCCTTAAACCCTGGATCGGAAGGACGGGTACTTTCAGTTTCCATTCCATCCATCTTCCAGGGAGCTCGTCGAATTCAGCCTAGACTGCAAGTATTCCTGCTTATGATGCAGTGTGGCTATCCCGCCGTGGCATAGCAGGTTTTTTTCCCCAGAGAACTCTCCCTGCGTTCCTGATGGCCGCTCAGGTGCAGGCTTCCGCCTCCTCTGCTTTTTGGAGGGCTGGTCAACTCCGGTAGGCTCGGGTTCGACCTTTTTCAGCGCCAGGACAAGGTTCCGGATGCTTACCATGAGTGTGGGTTCATGGTATTTTGCTTGGAGCCTTCTCTTCTTCTGCCTCAACATCTGGAGTATCTGGCCATGATATTGAGTCAACGGCCTTACCACGTTGGAAACTCCGCTTCTCGTCCGTCCAGCGAGGTTAAGCAACGTCGGTTTTGGTCGGAACTTGGATGGGTGACCACCTGGGGACGCCAGATTCTGTTGCCACATCCTCCGAGCCTTCCTTTCAGTTGACTGTGGCAAGACTGAGGAGAGTCGCAGTACCTGTTCTCAGTCAAGCAGAGCTTTCAGCCCTACCTTGGGACGTTTCCTAGTTCTCCTTTCCTCATTGACCCGTCTATAGTCCGAACGGTCGCCTCAGGATAAGTTCCATGTGGGGCGGTCCAAGTTCCGGTGGTTTCAGGCAACGTTTAACCGGACTTCCTGGCCCCTATGGGACCAGCGGAACTATTAGACCTGCAATGGGTGTTGACCTATGGAACCTCTTGATGGTAGTGGATATTCTCGTCCTTTCCCCACATTCTTGATGCTGTTCTCGGACTCGTCAAAGGAAAGGGGGGGGGGCATGTTCCGGTCCAGGCCTATGGTCAAGACCTGAAGGATACCTCTCCATCATTCAGGCAGGCTTAGGGGCCGTAGTCTGGCCCCTCTACAGATCCTACAGCTCCTGCCGAGTCGCCCCGTGCGTGTCGACTTCATGACTCTGGCGTGTTCTAACCAGCAGGGGACGCATTTTCACACCTTCACATCTTGCAGTAGAGATACCGGGATGATTGAGATTCTCTCAATACCACCATCGGCTCTCTCATTCCAGGCAGAGGAATGTTCTCTCCGACTATCCGAGCAGAGCCTCGTAGAGAGAGTGTACCTGGGGGTCTTTGACCTTGAGTAACCCGCAAGTCCTGGTCTGGGGGACCTGATCGCGACAGCTTGGAACCTCAAGCTTCCGCTGTTCTTCCCCCCCAGTCTCAGACCCCGAGACTCTGGCAAGATGTCCGGTGATGGTGGGACAACTTCGACGCTGCGTCTTCCCTCCTTTTTGTCTGTGGACAATGGGTCTCAACAAGACCAGGTTGTCTTTCAACCTTTCAATGGGAGAGCTCCACTGGGACTATGCGCAGAACGGTTTCTGGACCCTCTGCTTCCTCTGACGGAACTCCCGGGAGAGCTTCTCCCACGGCGCAGACTACTCAAACAACCACACTGCGACATCTCTCCCGAACCGGGGTGTCGCTTCGGCTTCATGCCTGGAGACACTACGCTTCTTCCTCAAGAAGAGACAACCCGCTACAGTCGCGGTTCGGAGGTCGCGTCATCTGCGATAGTCATCAGCAGGGGTCTTCAAGGCAAAGTGAAGAGTCTTCGGTGGTTGGTGCCGTGGGAGATATACCTCTTCCCTTGAGGCCTCTTCTCCAGCAATAACGGTCTTATTGCCTTTCGGCGGGAGGAAACTCCTTTCCGATCTCGGCAATGAAGCCTGTCGCTCAGCCTTTCCCTGACCTTCAGGCTTAAAGGAATAACTTTTTCCTGCCTGCTGGATCTTTCCTCACTCATGCGAAGCTACGATCGTCCCTGCCCTAGTCGGAGGAAGACCTCCAACTTGGAGCATGGCTCGGACTTTTAGTCCTTTAAGAGATCTTCTCAAGATTCTTTACGACAGGCCTCGGATTGTATTCCGCCTTGGGTCTCCTGCTCACTCTGGCCACGGCCAGTGTGTAAGCAATCTTCTTGGTCTCGTACAACTCCGCCCTTTCTAAGGAAGAGGGGAAGGCAACATTCAGGTTTGCTCCTGAGTTGTTGGCTAGACTCAGAATCTGGGGGTCCCGGCCCTTCGGTCCAATTCCTTCAAGATTTCGCGTCTCCATTCTGTATCTGATGTCCCAAGACCTTCTCTTTCTTGCCAGTAAAGGAATCGAGAGGTTAGCTTTGGGAACAGCTGCAGTTTGTCCTCAGTTGCAGCCGATTTGGGAGCACAAGGAGGACACGGGGGAGAGTCACCAGTATACCTCTTCAGCCCGGACTCAAGGACATTCATCTCGACCTGTCTCCAGACCCTCCCCCGTCACGTCGCCCTACAGCACGATGTTGGATACATCGCAATGTCCCTCGCCTTCGAGTAATACTACTCTGTGACGCAGGTGCTACAAGCTGGAGTCTGGAAGCGTCTAATGACCTTCGCAGCCCGCTTCCTGCAGGGCGTGACCCACAGGAGTCTCGATACGTTTTCTATCGCTCTGTGGTGGCTACACAACAGCTGGTCTAACCTCAGGCTCCTTTTTGGACAGGTAGCAGAAGGTTGAGGGCATTGTTATCAGGTTTTAGTCTGCATGAACGAAAGAAGTACCGTATATTTCCGCGTATAAGGCGACCTTCATATAAGACGAGGTACAAAATTTGAGCAAATTTTTATGAATTTATCTCATATCGGTAGTATAAGACGACTGCTCAATCATAAAACCATCTGTGTATAGCCTAGGCTAGCTTTTGCAACACCAGATATCTTATGAAATATAGGTTATGTAAAGATTGTGTTATTACTTACTGTATCCTTATACATTAAAAATAAATGAAATAACAAAACAAATCCTTTATTGTTTTCTTAGAACACGCATCACCGAGCCTGTATTGCTTTGTTTACGCTCATCAGCTGCTCACGTACGAAATGCCCGTTCCTCCTCTTTCTTCTTCTTTTATGTTCTTTGCGAGTTTGTTATAAAAGCATATAATAATGTAAAGGTGGAAAGTGTCATAAAATAATTTAAAAAATACGGTATCTCAAATGCCATGGATGGCAGTGAAGACGATTTATTGTACGAATGCGATGACGAAGCCAAAGTCGACTCACCGGAACCGGACTGGAATCCTTACGATGATGGCGTATATGATAAATCTCGTGATATGTTCGAACAGCTTTTCGAAACAGACAGTGATAACTGTGAGGAGTTTTAGTGGTGTTAGATTTATACATGTCGCAGGTTTGATGTTTAATATTAATTGGAAATAAAGTTTTACAAATTTTTAGGTTTTAAATGCAATACTGTACTGTAATGTACCGTAATTTTTATTGAGAAATAAAGATTGTACCGTTTGTAATCCAAAATCGTTATTTACAGCTAAAACTAATAATTTTTAAACAAATAAATGTTATGATATCCTATATGTTATTACTATCGTAATTAACACTAGCATTAAAATTACTGAAAGGTTAGCGAGAAAAAAAGTTGCTAACAACGCAACCAATACTCGATGTTTACATTTTCTCAGCTGTGCGCGTATGGTTAAAAGTTGGAATTATTCCTCGAATTTATCATTTATGCCCTTTTTGTAGATATGCCAATAATATATATGGTAAAAATTGTTTCATTACTTTCATTATACATTTATATATTAATGTAAATCATTTCATGTGTGTCGGTGGTTATCGCACCTCAACCTAGACTAACCTACTGATAAACCTGACAGAATTCAAGGTGTGATTTTTATAACGGTAGTATAAGACGACCCCCCATTTTTAATGGTTAAATTTTGGAATATAGGGTCGTCTTATACGCGGAAATATACGGTAGGTCTGGCCCTTATTTCTTTCTTCATCATCCCCTCTACGGGGAAGCAGCATCCTGGTCTCTGCATAGCTGACCTCGAACCTCTGCAGGTAAACCATGCTTCCTTGTGTTCCGAGTATTGAGTCAATACTGTCGCGTCCCCCATACCCTGACGAGGTGGTATTGGGAACGTCCTAACCCAGAGTCCCTTCTGGAACTCCAGGTCAACTGCCTAGGATGGGTCACACTTCTTCCTTCACACACAAGCTTATGTAGGCCACACGGTTCCTTGCGGAGCAAGGAACTTGTGAGGTGCAGGGACTCTTTTTCTCGAGTGCTACTCACTCGGATTCTGAGTCCCCGGGTAAAGCCAAAGCCAGTATGGCTGGGGACTTTCCACCCTACCTAATGGGTAAGTCACCCAATGTAAATAGCGTGGTTTGTATTTCGGTTACGGAACAAATGACAAATTCGAAGATAATTTGTATTTTTCCTAACCATACAAACCTTAGCTATTTACACATATTTGCCCGCCAGCCCTGTCCCCCAAGACAAGTCCTACCTCTAAGTGAAAGTGAGCATTCATCTGTGTGTGAGGGGGGGGGGGAGGGGTAGCTAGCTACCACTCCCCTACCCCCCCCCGCTAACTAGCGCGGGGGTAATACACCCTCGTTAAATTCTAATGGCTCGCCATTTCAGCTGCGCTAAAAGGTAAACCCAATGTAAATAGCTAAGGTTTGTATGGTTAGGAAAAATACAAATTATCTTCAAATTTGTCATATTTTGTAAAGAAGTATTAAATTTTCATTGAAGTTACATGAGATTTGAATGAAATTATTTCAGGAGAGAGAAATTTGTTGAGATATTGTGAGTTAAAGTACATGGAGTGTAGAAACATAACCCTTTGAAATGCAGAGCTTGGTAATTTTTGTTAATATATCCTAAGAAAAATAGATGTTTGGCTTATAGGATGTTTAACTTTTCAGAAGGAGCTGGTGAGCAGGGCTTCCTCTCATTCCTTCGAAATCTTCCGGAAGTAAGTCTTTACTTTTGTATTAGGTGATTTGTTTAAATTTGGGTAGATGGGTTTACATTTCTTTGGATTAATTCACAGATGGGTACATTTGTTTGTTCACTTAAAATTTTGATTGATGTGATAAAGAAATTCACTGATGGGTATATTTGTTTGTTCACTTAAAATTTTGATTGGTGTGCTAAAGAAGTGAGAGTATCCTTTTACTAATTAGGTATTGTTCCCTTACTGGAATACAAACCAAGCTATTTAATAGGGGCATTACTTTCGGCGTAGCCGAAATGACGAGCCATTAGATTTTAACGAGGGTTAACTACCCACACTGCTAGTTAGCGGGGGGTAGGGGAGGGTAGCTTGCTACCGCCCCCCCTCACACACCTGTGATTGAGCTCACTTTGCTTTCGGCTCGGATGGTGAACGGACGTTGCCGCTCTTCATCCTCGCCGAATATTGGCAGCCATTAATGACTTTTGCTTTTTCTTTTTCTCTTAGTGTGTGTTTGTGAAGTTGACTTCTGCGACCATGTGCACCTGCCCTGGACTCTCCGGCCGCCCTTGTGGGATGTTTATGTCGGTGGTGGAGACTGATCCTCACATCTTTTGTCCTGTATGCAGAGATCAACGGTGTGATAGCGTAAATAAGTGTAATGAGTGTAGGGAGTGGTCTTCCTCCCAGTGGGAGAGGTTTGGGCGACGGCGGAAGAAGAAGTCCAAGCTGGATATTTCTCCTTCAAAGGTTCTTTCGAAGAGAGAAAAACCTAAGGCCTCTTCTTCCGTCTCCTGACCCCCTTCCGAAGCTCCTACTCGTTCGGCCTCTTACGAGAGACCGTCAAATAGTAGCATAGACCGCCCTCCAAGGAAGCTTTGCTACAGTTCATCCACATGGGTGCTATTGTTCAGCAGTCACCGTCACTGTCAGAGGTAGATCCTCTGACCCTCGTTGATGTTATAGTGTCAGAGGTGTCTCGTACCTTATCATCCAACTCCTCTGCCCCTCCAGACTCTCCAGCGCTTGCTCACACACCCTGGGTTGCCCACGTTCCAGCGCACTACAACGTGCTTGCTCTCCCACGATCTCCTGCGTATCAGCAATCTTCTGCGCACCCTGTGCCTACTCGCCCATGATCTACGCGCCAGCGCCCTCCTGCACGCCAACATTCACCTGCGCGCCAGCGCTCTCCTGTGTGGCAACACTCCTGCGTGCCAGCCAGTGCTTACCTGCGTGTCAAAAAATGCCTGCGCGCCATTATTCTTCTGCTCACCAACACTGTAGGTGAAGCAGGCTGTGCAATGCAGTGCTCACCTGCACACCAGCATTCACATGAGCTCCAGCGCTCTCCTGGACATCCGGGCTCTCCTGCGTGCCAAGTCTCTCCCAAGCGCACGCTCAAAGACATGCGCACGCTCAAAGACATGCGCACGCGCCAACTTTCACCTACTCACGCGCCAACTTTCACCTGCTCACGCGCCACCACGCGCCAACTTTCACCTGCTCACGCGCCACCACGCGCCAACTTTCACCTGCTCACGCACCACCACGCGCCAACTTTCACCTGCTCACGCGCGCCAATACTTTCCTGCTCGCCCGCATGCACGCTAATACTCTCCTGCGCGCCAATATTCTTCCGCGCACGCGAGCCAATAGGCACGGGCTTAGGATCTACACCCGGCAAGGTCACCAACGCCTCATTCCCCTTCCCGCAAACGCATTCCTGCGTGCCCTGCTGGAGAAGTGAAACAGGCACAAGCAGAGGGGTTCGGGATCCCTAAACTACCTTCTAAGGTAGACCCACCTATTACGGTGACTCCTCGTAGGGAACCTTCGGTCCCTTTCCCTTCAGGGGATATGTCTGACAGTGCATCAGTCAGTCAGCAGCCTTGGTTCAGTGCCTTAGTCAGAGCTGTAACACAGGCATTCAAGCCTGACCTGTCTGACCGCTTGTCAGAGCAACCTATAGATCTGGACTCAAGACACGGAACCATGGCTTCCTTTACCCCTTTGAAGAGGAAAAGAGGATTTTCTGATGCGGTCACTTCTCCAAGGGTGAAGCTGACTCCGTGCAGACCATCAAGGCTAGTCCCTCCAGTATCTCCCCAGGGATACTCTCCCTCCCTGTCTGATGAAGACCATCCTTCACCAAGGGAATCGCGCGAGGAGAGACACTCCTCCATCCCACCGTTGGAGGAAACCTCCCTTCATGCAGAGAGTTCCCCTCAATCTGGGATCAGAAGGGATATGACACTCATGCCTTCGATGTTGGAGTCTTACCTCCTTCCTCGGAAGGAGTCTAAAGACTCCAAGACTCTGCCAAAGTCCTCCACCACGACTAGAACGGAGACAGCCAGCCACTCAAGGAATGTCCATGACTTACCTCAAGAAGAGCTCTTGGGGACAGAAGGAGACTTCGCTGCGAGTCCAACATCAGGAGGAGACCAACAAGAATCAGAACACGCATTCTGGCAGGTACCTCCACATAAATCTCCTAGAGATGAAGGCCGTTTTTCTGGCCCTTCATCAGTTCCAACATTTCCTGGCAGGCCACTCAGTGGTGGTGATGAGCGACAACACCACAGTAATGGCTTACATCAACAAGCAAGGAGGTACTTTTTCGCAGCAGCTAAGCCCATCTAGAAGTAGAGATACTGAGATGGGCCGAAATCCACTTGATACCACTATCGGCACGCTTCATTCCGGGCAAAAGGAATGTGCTCGCCGACAACCTGAGCAGAGCATCTCAGATAGTGGGTACCGAGTGGTCTTTGGATCATCTAGTAGCCTTCTTCTTCTTCTTGGGGTATTAAAGCCAACACTTGTTGTTGGCACGGGCCTTTCCCTTGGTTGGGCCGTAGGTGATCTGTAAAAATTCTAAGGTGATTGCATTAATGGAAATTTGAAAGGTTTTTAGTAGTAGAAAAAGATGTGGATAGGGTAAGGATGATGGTGGTAGTGGTAGAGGGCCATCATTTCTCGGATAGTGGTAGTTTGAAAATTGGGGGTGTAAGGCTTTTGAAGATTAGAGAAAAACTGTGCAGGTGGGGTTGTCCAACCCTTTACTCCCTAGGGTCCCTGCGGAGAGATTTTTAGTGGTAGGTTAGTTGAGAAGTTAAAGGGGATGATGTGAATAGAGCCTTACAATGAGGGGATGAGATGGTGCATGAAATGATGAGGTCTTACCTTGGTGGAGGTAGTGTTGAAAGCAACTGTGCGTGTGCATCTATGCTTTCGACAATTGCTTTTGCCAGTGTGGCCGCTTCTTTCACAGCCTGTGGTGAGTTGGTGTCTACATGTAGATCACCTCGTAGCTGTGCTGTTTCTCTGCATTCTAGTAGATAGTGCAGGAGGGCTTGTTGTGGTATGACATCACAGTGTTCACACCTTCATTTGCTCCATCATTTGTAGATCTGTTAGCCCCAGGAGTGTTGGGGCGGCATAATCTACTAATGATCTGGAACAGGCCAGATAATATTTCTTTTGGACGTGTTCATTTGCTCCATCATTGAGCCTGATCATATATCCCATAGCTGTATTTCTGGCATTTGTTCTTTCCTTGAGATATTTTATCTCATGCTTTAAAGTGAGCTGTTTGTCTATTACTACTCCCAGGTATGTGTATCTGTCCACCCATTCTAGGGGTTCCATTCCTATTGTGAGTGGTTGTACAGGGTTTGGGGCTTTGATTGTCATTGCTTTTGTTTTGTCAATGTTTATTTTTAGTCCAAGCTTTGTGGGGTTCTCTGACTGTGGACCTCTTCGCAACGGCCCTGAACTTCAGGCTTCTGCTGTATTATTCCCGTCCCAGATCCCAAGGCTCTCTGGCAAGATGCTTTCCAACAACGGTGGGACAACATCGACGTTTGCGTCTTTCCCCCGTTCTGTCTGATGAGGAGGGTACTCAACAAGACCAGAACATCGGTCAATCTTTCATTGACCCTCATAGCTCCGCTATGGCATCACGCAGAATGGTTTCCAGACCTTCTGCAGCTCCTAACGGAGCCCCCAAGAGAACTCCCTCCACGACACAATCTACTCAAACAACCACATGCCAACATATTCCACAAAGCCGTAGCTTCACTACAACTTCACACCTGGAGACTCCAGCATCTTTTCTCTCAGAGAGGATTTTTGATACAAGTTGCGACTAGGATGTCTGGATACCTGCGTAAGTCATCAGCAGCAGTCTACCAGGCAAAGTGGAAAGTCTAATGTGGTTGGTGTCGTGGAAGGGGTATCTCTCCACTCGATGCCACTATTCCAACAATAGCGGAGTTTCTCGTGTATTTTCGTGAAGAAATGTGCCTATCAGTCTCGGCAGTAAAAGGCTATCGCTCAGCCTTAACCCTTGCCTTCAGACTGAAAGGAATGGACATTTCATCGCTAGCACCCAGTCAGAAGCAAGACCTCCCCCATGGAACGTGGTTCGAGTTCTCAGGTCTCTTAAGAGACCTCCCTATGAGCCATTACGCCAGGCAACCAATCGCCACCTTACTTGGAAGACGGTGTTCCTGCTAGCTTTGGCTTCGGCCAAACGAGTCAGTGAACGTTTTGATCTCCCATACGTCATCGCCCATTCAAGGGGATGGGGAGAGGTAACGTTCAGCTTTGTCCCTGAGTTTATTGCCGAGACTCAGAACCCGGGAGTAGCGGATCCCTGATTCGACTCCTTCCGGCTTTCTATTCTCCGTACTGTAAAAGATGACTCAGACCATCTCTTACTATGTCCAGTGAGGAGTTTGAGGCTGTATCTTAAGAGAACAGCCGCAGTCCGTCCCCGTGTGCCTGCACTATTTGTCAGCACAGGAAGGACCAAGAGGAGGGTCACCAAGAACACCATCTCAGCATGGATTTGCAAGGTCATAGACCATGCATTGAATCCAGACCCTCCTTCACGTTGCCCCAGAGCTCATGATGTCAGGGGTGTAGTTGTGTCCCTGGCATTCAAGAGAAACTTCTCAGTGACGCAGGTTCTTCAAGCTAGGTTGTGGAATCGTCAGACCACATTCACATCCCACTACCTGCAAGACGTGACCCACAGGAGACTCGATACGTTCTCTATCGGTCCTGTGGTAGCTGCATAGTAGCTGGTTTAAAACCCCAAGCTACTTATTGGACAAGTAGCAGAAGGTTGGGGGCATTATTACCTGGTTTTAGTCTGCATGAATGAAAAGGTTTGACTGACCCTTATTCTTTTCTTCATTCTCCCCTCTCTTGGGGAAAGCAGTATACTGGGTTCTCTGCACAGCTGACCTCAAACCACTGCAGGTAAACCATGATCCCTTGTGTACCTAGTATTAAGACTAATACTGTTGCGTCCCCATACCCTGACGAGGTCGTATTGGGAAAGTCCTAGTTACACAGTTTTTCCTTCTAAAGAACTCTGAATAACTTTACCTGGACAGTCACACTTCTACATACCTCAACACACAGCTTGCGTAGGCCGCGAAAGGTTTTAGCGAGGTGCAAGGACTCCTTATTTTTGAGTACTGATATACTCGGATAAGGAGCCCCCGGGTAAAGCCAGCCAGATTGGCTGGGACGTTCACCCTACCTAATGGGTAAATCACCCCTATTAAATAGCGTGGTTTGTATTCCAGTTACAGAACAAATGACATATTCATAGATAATTTGTATTTTTCTTAACCATAGCTATTTAAGCAAACTTACCCGCCAGCCCTATCCCTCTTGAAGTCCTACCTCCAAGCAAAGTGAGCTCAATCACAGGTGTGTGAGGGGCGGGGTGCGGTAGGAAGCTACCCTCCCGTACCCCCGCTAACTAGCGGTATGGGTAGTTAACCCTCGTTGAAATTTAATGTTTCGTCATTTCAGCTACGCCGAAAGTAATACCCTTATTGAATAGCTAAGCTTTGTATAGTTAGGAAAAATACAAATTATCTACGAATTTGTCGTATCATGGAGGAAAGTGAGTTCCCTTCTTTTATTTAATTTATTTGTGGAGAATTGCTGCATGGTAGGAAGCACATATAGTCAACATACATAGGTCAAATTGTTGACATTTGCATTGTAAAGACTGCAGTGTCTGGTTTTGAATATTTCTGATTTAACTTATTTTTTTTTTCATTATTAGTGTAGAGATCATGAAAATTGAAAAGAAATTATTTCTAATGTCTATGTAATTAATGTTTTCACTTTCAGAAATCAAATACGACTGTAAGAATTTTTGATAGAGGGGAGTACTTCACAGTACATGGACAGGATGCTGTGTTAGCTGCCAGAGAACTGTTTCACACCAATTCTGTCATCAAACTTTTAGGAGCAGGTTAGTCTCTCTCTCTCTCTCTCTCTCTCTCTCTCTCTCTCTCTCTCTCTCTCTCTCTCTCTCTCTCTCTTTTTTTTTTTTTTAATAATATTATTGCTGCATTTTGCTGACCTGGGGTGACTTGAAGTGCTGGACTGGTCTCTACAGGCTGGTGAAGTGTTGTAGAGGCCTCAGCAAGGAGGTGAGTAAGACACACGGTGCAGTTACAGTCTGGTGACTGACTGTCTGGAGCAGGAACAGGAGCAGTGGTAGAAACAGGAACAGTGGCAGGAACAGAAGAATCTCAGGAGCAGGAACAGGAACAGTGGGTTCTAGACAACTTGGCTGGCAGCTGGTGGGTTTTTGGATTTTCTCTTCTTATTGGAAGCAGGGGCAGGGATGGAAGGTGCAAGGATAGGGACAGCTGTTTGAGGTCGTGAGGAGGTGGCAGGGTTGTTCAGGTTCTTTAGTAGCTTAAGTGTCTGGAGAATGGAATGGCAGTGGTTTGTCAAATGGGATGTTGTACTTCAGTAGGGCCTTTTTGTATACTGGTGTCTCCCTGTTTTTATCAGTGATGATTCGGTACAGGAGGTCATGGTAGAGGTTACAGTGGTCACATCTACAAAATATCCCATGGTGCACTGCATCCATGGAGAAGAGATGCTCGATGTCCATCAATTGGGCAACAGCCTAAGCAGAGATGAAGTATGTCTCGTGGTGATAGTAGTAGGCCTGTCATTCCTTACGTTTTGTCCGGTCTGGGTGACACAGGTCCTGGCAGTGCTGGTGTCATCTGTCATAGCAGAACCAACAAATGAAGGTTTTACTATAAGCTCTCATCTGAAAGTCAACAGACAATGGCAGAGCTGAAAATTTCAGCCAAGCAGAAGCCTGGACTCCGAGCCTGATTCTCGACTAGCTGAATAAGAATAGCTAGCCAAGTCTAAGGACGACTGTCAGTGAAGGAGGTAATCTTGAGGTGTCTCCTGTGCCGGGTAAGTGCTGGCTGGGAGCTCTTTCCTGTGCAGGAGCTGAGCTCTGACTAATGTGATATTTTAAGCTTTCACATCGTAGTGCGACAGGTTCTCAAGGGCGGAGATCCTTCCCTTACAACCTTGCTTTCTTGGATAACGGACATCCCGTTGGCGGGTGGCATTCTAAGTGACTTGGCTGCTGCCACAGGGAAGTCATCATCATTTGGATACGTTGTTCGGATGTTAACGTCGCCCTCCCCCCCGTATTCACGGAGGGAATATGCTTGCAGCCTTCACAGAGGTTGACTTCGGTCTTGCTCTTTCCCGCTGACAGTGCTGCTCACTTTACATGGCGGCCGGCAGACTCTTTGTGGGGGAACACCTTTCCCGTTCTCTTGTTAGGTTGCGGTTCCGAATGGTTTTCTTCATTAATAAGTGAAATAATAACTGTTTGTAACCTAACTTTTCAGCTTCGACTCCGCTCTCCTTCTTGGGACGATGGTCCTACAGCCTTTCTTTCAGGTGGAGGGTGCGCATGACCTTAGCTTGTCCGCTCCCCCTTGAGGAATCCCCTTCCTGCCGGAAGGTTGAGTGGTTCTCCTGAGTAGTTTTGTCAACTGAATTAATTGTAATTCTTGTTTTGTTACAGTTTTTATGCTTCTGCTCTTCTCCCGCCGATTCGCCGGGGAGGGAGTACGCACTCCTTAATTTGTGTCTGTTCTCTCGGGTCCACACCTATGCTGTCCGCGGA
This sequence comes from Palaemon carinicauda, assembly GCF_036898095.1. Taxonomy (NCBI): domain Eukaryota; kingdom Metazoa; phylum Arthropoda; class Malacostraca; order Decapoda; family Palaemonidae; genus Palaemon; species Palaemon carinicauda. The sequence continues at coordinate 36,984,522 of NC_090752.1, forward strand.
TTAGGTGCTGCTCCAGAGGGAGTTTTGCTTTCATAATTTTTTTAATTTTTTCTCAGTTACCAATGCCGTACTTCTTCGTTCGGCTAAGGTAGCTGACGTAGAAGAGCAGTGCCATTTGTTCCTGTGGAATCAGCTGTCACTTTGCTGTTCTTCTGCGCCTGTGGCAGCTCCTGATCAGTACGCTGACCTCGATGAACTAGCTCCGGCTACGTTTTCTCAGCGCTCGCTGCAGACTTTCCACTTGAACAAGGGTTGTTGATAGGAAGCAAAGAGCACTGCCGAGAGGTCTGCCTCCAGGGGTTGGACTACTTTCTCTTCCGAGGGAAAGTTATCCTCCCCAGGTGTTGGGCTGTTTTCCCTTCCGAGGGAAAACTTCCCTTCTTCATCTCTGTCTTGTAACATTCCTACTTGCAAGGAGTATTGCCAACAATCACATCTCATTGGCTGCTGCAGTTTCTATGCCAAAGTCTACACTCCTCCCCCATACGATCTTCTGTGCTCTAGTTTTGACCGAGTCTCTGAGCGCCCGCGCGCCCACGAGAAGTCTTCTGTACTCGCCCACGAGCGTTATACGCAGTTTCAAGCCGACGGACCCTTTGTCGGAAAGGAGACCTTGTTCCAGGACTTCATGCAGCAAAGGTCTCTTGACCTTGATGACAGGTCGGCGAACACCATAGGACTCTCTCAACGTCTCTCATTCATGACAATAGGCCAAGAAATGCTCGACCTAGTCTCTGGCAGCTCAGATCTCAGAATTGGAACCATTCGGTCTGGGAGCCCTTTGCAACATCACCGATGATCCAGATCAACAATTAGTATGCCAAAAAAAGAAAGAAAAAAAATGGTGGCCCTTCTTTAAGGAAACTATGAGAGCTCGCCCCAAGTGTCAACACTTCATCAGCACGGGGAAGGTCAAGAGGAGGATCATGAAGGCACCATCTCTGCCTGGATTCACAAGGTCATTAACTTTGCACTGAATCCAGATCTGCTTCTGACACTTCAACCCAGAGCACACGACATCGGGAGCATTCCTACATCCCTGGCGATCAAATGAAACTACTCTGTGGCGTTGGTTCTACAAGCGGATGTGTGGAAGGGTTAAACGACCTTCACCGCCCACTACCTGCATGACGTAACCCACAGGAGACGATATGTTCTCAGTCGGTCCTGTGGTGGCTACACAACAACTGGTTTAATACCTCAAGCTCCTTGATGGACAAGTAGCAGGAGGTTGAGGGCATCAGTTACCTGGTTTTAGTCTCATTGAATGAATAAGCATGACTGACACTTTCTTTTCTTCATCCTCCCCCCTCAGGGAAATCAGCATCCTGGGTTCTCTGCACAGCTGACCTCAACCAACTGTAGGTAAACCATTTTTCCTTTGTTTAACTGGTATAGTGTCACTACTGTTACATACCCATACCGTGGAGAGGTGGTATTGGGAATGTCTTGGTGAACTCGGACAATTCCTATGACTCTGAAAAACTTTTACCTTGACTGCCACATTGCTAGTATCACAAACACACAGCATGTGTAGGCCACAGACCATGCATAGCAAGGTTTTAGGGAGGTGTAGGGTTTCTACCTGCTAAGACACATAGAGGGGAATCCCCGCGTTGAAGCCAAAAGCCAGATTAGCAGGAACGTCCACCCCCCTAATGGTTGAGTCAATCCCTATAAATAGCATTTGTTTGTATTCCAGTTATGGAACAAATGACAAATTTGGAAGTAATTTGCTATTTATACAGATTTGCCCACCAACCCAGTCCCCCTCAAAGTCCTGCCTCTAAGCAAAGGGAAAGTCACATGTGTGTGAGTGAGAGGGATAGCTACTACTCGCCATCCCACCCCCGCTAATTAGCAGTATGGGTGGTTAACCCTTGCTAAAAGTCTAATGGCTCTTCTTTCAGCTTTGCCAAAAGTAATACCCCTATAAATAGCTACAGGTTTGTATCATTAGGAAAAATACAAAATTCTAAATTTGTCATATTTCATTATTAAAAGCCCTCTTTATTGGGGAATAATTTTTTAAAATTATCAAAATTGTTAAAATGCTTTCCAGTTGCTACAATTTTAAAATTCTCTTTAAAAAAATTTTGATAAGTATATCTAGTGGGTGATTGATAGGTTTGTGTTTGTAGATGAACTTTTAAATATAGAATTTTTGAAGTGATTAAAGAAATCAGTATCAAACAAATCATTATTTTTTATTGAATAATATGTAAAAATTGAGGTAAGGTAGAGTAAAAGTAGTTGGACAGTTAACTAGAAAGATAATGAAAGGAAGATCAGTCTAGGGCTGAAAGCAGTGTTGCTATGGTGAAGGAATGCTGTAAAGACCGTAGTGTAAATACCATCTACAGAATAAAACATAATGCACACTGTAAGAGGTACTTTTCCCATCAGATGAGGCTTAACAAATTATATACGATTTCAGGAGAAAACAAAGTTGAGTCCGTCATATTGAGTAAATTGAATTTTGAGTCCTTTGTTCGAGATCTGCTCCTTGTTAAACACTACCGACTTGAGGTCTACAAACAAAAATCTGGCAAAAATGACTGGGAAGCTGACTATAAGGTATGTAATTACAGTGCAGTATATGATATAATTTCTAATATACTTTTAATAAACTTACGTTAATTGGCAAAAGAAAAACATTAATGACAAAATAAGATACCTTTATTATTTTGAATAGTTGCACATATCTGTTTCTCTATAGTATGGGCATCAATAATTGTACATAAACTTAACATATCCTGTATAACTCAAATAAAGACTATAACGAACAGACTGACATAATAGATGCGCAGCGGGATGCACTGCGCATCTACAACAAACCAAATATGTTTTTCTTTTGCCTTAACTTCACTTTAATAAACTTATGTTAATTGGCAAAAGAAAAACATTAATGACAAAATAAGATACCTTTATTATTTTGAATAGTTGCACATAATAGTGAGTTATTTAAAGATTCAAACTAAGAAGTAGAGTTTTTAACAGATAATAAATCATCAGTAAAATTCCTTGGAACATGGCTATGCACATAATGTTCAAAAAATACTGTACTGGTTTTCCATCTACCTACTTTTTGTACCATATTAGGATCAAATCCTGCTGAGATAGCTTTGGTAGCACCTGAAGGTCGGAAACTTTTTGCTGAGTAAACATTCCTAGGTAAACCTACTAAAGCAATAGATTCATTTAATATATTAGTGATAGCCTGGCTCGATAGAGCACCATATGGGTTCTTCAAAGATATAAAAACAGGTCCATTAGGCTTTCTAAAGTTCTGTGTTCTATACAAATAACATCTCATGGTACGAACAGGACATAAGTTAATTTCACTTGAAGGTGCTACATCAACTACAAACCCATGCCTCTTACTATCATTTTTATTACCATGAATAATTATAGACATGCTACCATTTTCATTAAAGATTACCTGATCATCTGTAAATGAATAGTTATGAACTTTGCCTGACTCATCGACCATCACAGCCTTGGGGGCAATGTCCGAGGGCCGTAACATGGTAACAATGGCTAATAAACAAATACATTTTAATCTCAACTTTTTTACATCAATAGTGTGATTATCCCATTTAATGAAAAAATTTGAAAATTTATCAAGTGGCATAACATTGGAAATCATTCTCGGGGTTTTAGTTCTTGATTTTACAATACTTAACACCAACTGCTTGATAAACACATCATTAGTAATGTCAATTTTGCAATGTGCAGTATATACATGAGACAGTGAGGACAATATACAGTTAAGCATTGATGAAGGTCTGTCACTCTCTGATGAAATAGCTAATAAACATTCTGCCAATATACTAGAAGTGGAAGGTGGAAAATCCTCCCCAAAATTATCACATAATAATTTAATTTTTCCAAGATACATATTATAATTATTTATTGTTGACTGTGCCCGCCCAAATTTCAGTCTTGATGCTGCTTGAAGTGACCACCCCTGTTGAAGTGCCTGTTGTTTCCACAAACTCTCCAAGCAAACATTTTCCATCTTCTGTTTCGCAGTGGCTCTGGTAGAGCAGGATTCAGTTGAATGATTGCTTTCTTGGACACCCTGACGGGTGGACATATTGACAACTGGGTTAGAGTTTTGAACCATGTCTGAGCTGGCCACCATGGGGCTATTACTGTAGCATGTGCTCTCTGACCTTCTATTACTGAAAGAACTTTGTCTAAAAGTCTTATAGGTGGATTTACAAAGTTGTTCTCCCTTTTCCAATCCTTTTGTGCCAGAGCATCCAACTTCATACCATTTGGGTCGAGAAATCTTGTGTTGTAGATTGGTAGCTGTGTAGATGTCGCAGATGCGAACCTGTCTATTGTGTGAGGTCCCCACATCGAGTCCAAAAACCGGAACATCGGTCTTGACAACATCCACTCGTGTTTGTCCAACATTCTTGATAACATATCCGCTTGGGTGTTTAGTTTGCCGCTCAAATGACGAGCAATAATTGTTAGATTGTTTTGTATAGCCTCGGCCCATATTAACTTCGCAATTTCTGTCAACTCCACTACTGATCCACCCATGTGATTGATGTACGCTACTGTAGTGATGTTGTCTGATAAAACTTGAATCGTTTTTCCTTTTAGACTGGGAAGAAAGGCTCTTACACTTAGAAGAACCGCCATCAACTCTCTTACATTGGAGTGTTGGTAAGACATCTCTGGGTCCCAGAAACCCTGAGTTGTCTGTTCTTTGTAATGCCCTCCCCAACCAAGTTGGGATGCGTCTGTCACCAGCTGGCCGTCGACTTCTGAGGGTAATATTACTTTCCCATTCCATTTTGCTAATGATTCATACCACCACAAGAGATCTTTCTTGGCACATGAGTCCAGTTCTAGTTGAGATTCCCATGTATTTTTTTGTTTGATCAACTTGTACACATTTCTTAGCATTAATCTGCCTGGCAACACTGCTTTACAAATAAAATTGCACTGGCCAGCGATTTTTGACAAAACTCTAGCAGACACTGACTTTTGAGTTAACACCCTTTTAATGTCTTTCCTAACTTTAGAAATCTTAGTACTAGGTACCTTTAGCATTGGTATTCCATTATCTTGAGTTTCTAAGAGTAGGCCTAAATATTCTATTGTAGACTTAGGAATTAATATGGATTTTTCAAAGTTGATTTTCCAACCAAGGTCAGTAAGTGTGTCTACTACCACTTCAGTATCTAGTAGTAGTGTGGATTTAGGACCACATAACAGGAAGTCATCAACATAAAGTATTAACCTGATGCTGCATTCTCTTAGATACTTCACAACTGGCCTCAAAACTTTTGTAAATATATGTGGTGCAATAGAACATCCAAAATTCAAAACATTCCAAACATAATATTGGCCTCTCCATTTAAACCCAAAATATTTCCTGAAGTCACGTCTAATAAGTATATGATGAAAACCGTCTTTCAAATCAACACTAACATAAGAATCACCATTCTTTACAACGTTCGGTAAACATGATAAGTCTTCATATCGTGTCTTTGGTACTTCAATAAACTGATTGACAAATCTCATATCACTAATCAATCTGTATTTTTCTTTTCCTTTCTTTCTAGTACATCCTATAGGTGACACACATAAGGGTTTTTTTTGAAACCTTACTAATGAAACCGTCATTTAGGTAGTTCACTATTTTAGAGTCAATAAAACATTCTTCTTCCACACTAGATGTATAGTTCGCGAATTCACACTGTTCTGGTTCTGACAAAAATGGTATAGTCACTCCATATTTTAGCCAGCCTATTATGTACTCAGGGGTTCCAATTTTTTCCCAAGACTGTATGTTTTCTACCAAATTACACATTACATAAGTATCTATAACAGTTAAGCTTAAAGGGATAAATTAAATTTGAGAAAAGGGGAAAAAAAAGAAGAAAAAAAAAGAAGAAACAAAGTGTAACATGGTCATTCACTTCACTAGTGACAAATAACCAAACACGATCTGCAAACACTAGCACTAGGCCTAATTTATTCAACACAGTGACACTAGCACTAGGCCTAATTTATTCAACACAGTGACACTAGCACTAGGCCTAATTTATTCAACACAGTGACACTAGCACTAGGCCTAATTTATTCAACACAGTGACACTAGCACTAGGCCTAATTTATTCAACACAGTTAAGTACATACATTACATTAAACATTATTCTGTGTTATTATTATTTACGCCTTCATGTTTATTCCAGGAGTAATTGGAAGCACTTTGTGACTGATTACGCATGTAGTAATTGTTGTTGTTGTAACCGCGGCCTCTGCTGTTGTAATATCCCCCACTGTAGTTGTTGAAGTTATTGTAGAAGCGCCCTCTCTGATTGTCTCTATATTTTGGTTTAGTACTTGGATCATTACTAGTTATTTGCACAGCTTTTAGTAATGAATCTAATTGTTTGTCATCTAGGTTAGTTGTGCCCCGTGACAAATTTTTGAACAGTTGGGAAGTTTTGGCGCCAAACTGCCCAGACACCACTAATGCCGAATGTTCTTGGCGTAAATAATCAATGTGCGCTTTCTGAACATTAAAGATCTCTAATAGGTCATCTTGTGACGCCTGCTCTTCTAAATTCCACAGTAATTTAATAGTAGTTTCCACGTATTTTGCACTATTAGCAATAACATTAGCAGTTATCTGTTCATCTCGCTTGATACCAGACTTTGAGGTACCAACACGTAATTCTTGTGGTATTTTAATACCAGACACTTTGTCCTTTATTGCTTGATATTCATCTTGAATACTACACTGATTATCTCTAGCTACTGTAGCCTGAGATATATTTCCGGCTGTTCCATTAGGGGTAGAAGGGCCGGTATTCCTTGTTGCAGACGGCAACTTTGCTCCACCATGGCGGTCATGCACGAAAACATCTTCCCCAGACGCATCACTATCAAACCCATGTTTGGGTCTTGTGCCACTATTTCTATGCCTTTTTTCACTTTCTAGAAATTCTAGACGACTTCTAATGTCACTTTGTCCTTCTTCCACTACTTTTAGTGAGGTCTGAATGGATTTTAATAACTCATCCATCAGGAGAAGCCTGACTGCATAGCGATGCCCTACTATAACGAACAGACTGACATAATAGATGCGCATCTACAACAAACCAAATATGTTTTTCTTTTGCCTTAACTTCACGTATTTCATTAGTTGTTTTTGGTTCAGAAATAAATGAGACACCTGTATTCAACCTCTTAACTGCTGTAATAGAAAGAACAGTGTTGTGGTGGCCCATGTGGTAACATCCTTGACTGGTGATTGCCAGACTAGGGTGTGTGTCTCTCAAACTGGTTAGTTCCTTTGGTTGCTACTACCTCACCATCCTTGTGAGCTAAGGATGGGGGGTTTGGGGAACCTATAAGTCTATTGGCTGAGTCATCATCAGCCATTGCCTGTCCCTTTATGGTCCTAGCATTAGTGGAGAGAGGGCTTGAGTACTGATCATATGTACAGTATATATGGTCAGTCTCTAGGACATTGCCCTGCTTTATAGGGCAGTGTCACTGTCCCTTGCCTTTGTCATTATGAGTGACCTTTAAAACAATAATGTAAAAAAAGATTGTCATTTTAGCATCATACAACCTCACAGGGCATTGTTTAGGTTATATAGATCTTTCTAATCTTCATGTAATGCTTATTTGTTCCTACGTGTATACAAGCATATTGTCCTTTAAATAGGAATATTTGTTCCTACTCTTGATACAGACCCTCATTCTTTACTATAGGAGATATTTAAGCGCGAGTTGGAAAATATGGCAAAAAACCTTAACAAGGTCGTTAATGACCGAGCAGGTAGTTATCCACCTGTTAGCGGTGGGGGACCGCCGGTCGGTAGCTACTGTTTACCTCCGATCGAATTCTAGACGTCGCAGTGGTAACACCGCTGCTCCTGCTTTTGTTTGACTGGCAGACTAGCCTGCCTTTGTTGTGTTTTTGATCAATTGTTTCTTTTTTCTTTGTTAGATGTGATTTCCTCTATTATGAGGAAGTGTCCCAGGGTTCCCCCGAAATTCTGTGTCATCTTTATATCACCGCCGGAGGTGGATCCTCATTCCCTATGCCATACATGCAGAGGTCATAGGTGTTATGAAAGCTCCCCCTGCCAAGTATGTAGAGAGTGGTTGCCCTCACAGTGGGAAAAGTTCGAGAAGTGGAAAAAGAAATCCAAGAGGGACACGTTACCTCCAGGTTCGCCGTCGAAAGGTAAGGAGTCTCGGGCCTCTTCTTCGGCCTTGCGTTCTCTCCCTTCAGACTCTTCCTTGCCTCCCTCCTCCGTGGGGAAGTCGAGGAAGAGTGGCACCATTGATTTAACCCCCATTCCTCTTGGTCGGGCAGATCACGTTGCCTCCGCCAGTGGGGCAATATTTTCCGCCACCGGGAATGATTCCGTTACCGCTTCCATTCCAGATCATGTACGAGCGGTATGGCCTGCCCTTGGACTTCCTGATTCTCCTTCGGAGGAAGTTTGTAACCAGTTCCTCGCAGGCAAGGTAGTGCCTCAGGTCCCTTCTATTTTGGAACCCTCGGGAGTTTCGGACCTCGCCTACCTCCCGTCAACTCAGTCGGCGCCTGCGGAAGTTTCAGTGGATGTAGTAACTTCAGCTCCTGCGCACTCTGTTTGCGCTTCTACAAAATCACAACGTCGCAAGCACAAACATCGCAGTACCTCCTCCTCCTCCTCCTTCCTCTTTGGAGGCTAGGAGGGAGAGAGAGAAGAGGAAAAGGAGAGCTTGCTCTCCTTCGCGCAGACGTTCTTGCCGGAGAGACGGGCGACATAGGAAGAGACATCATCGTTCTTGCTCTTCCTCTCCTTCTGTCTCTTCACGAGATGTCTCGCCGTGAGACTATAAGCGCTCTTGTCACAAACCTAAGAAGAGCGCTTCCTCTCGTCATCGTTCTGTCTCGCTATCGTCACAAACCTAAGAAGAGCGCTTCCTCTCGTCATCGATCTGCCTCGGTATCGTCTTCCTCTCGCGAGGTATCATCTAAGCGCTTCAAGAAAAAGAGCGCTACGTTCTCGCTCTTCGTCACAAGAGAGCTCTCCAAAGTGTAATTAGCGATTTTTCATCTAATCGTGCTTGGAGCGCGGCCAAGGGCAAAGCGCTCCCTGACCTCGAACCCTCTCCTTCACGTGTCATCATAGAAAGAGCGCTCTCGCCCTTCGACTTTCCGATCGCGCAAGTCTCCGGTCATCCTCACGCAGGGTTAATCACCTCACCCTCATGTTTCAGAAAGAACAACTCCGGTTCCCTTGCTCCCTAATGAGTTACGGAAAACGAGCCACTCGAGAACCTCGGAAGAAGACGCACGGGTTCAACCCTTCTTCTCTTCTGTTAAGAGCAGAGGGAAAAGGCCAGATCGCCGATCAATTCGACCTCTTCCACCTCGTACCTCAGACCTTTCAAAGAGAGGAATCTCTACGAATCCTACTAAGACAGTACCGATGATTCGGTTAGCTTCTCCTAGACCGTCGACTTCCACGCAAGGTCAGGCGCTTGCGGCGCCATTATTCAGCGCTTAGCCTTCCCTTTTAACAATGGTAATATGGTCTCCTACTTCGCCGTTACCTCCAGACACTCTGACTTCTATCGCCCTTCCTCCTGTAATAACTTGCGAGGAATTAGCGAAGCCTGAGGATTCCTCGGAAGAGCAACCATCAAAGGACTTAGAGTCCTTCTGTTTGAGGGCTCTAAGAACTATGTGTAATATCTCAGGCCTCGGCGATCTACATCTGTCTCCTTAACATACTGACGCTCCAGCTTTAGACAGGCTATGTCGTCCTCCACTGAACCCTAAGACCAGAATTGAACTTCCCTGGTTTTATCACATTGCAGGCCATCTGAGAAAGATCTCGAGAGAAACGGGTTCCTTGAAGTCTCAGGGATCCCATAAACTTTTACAATTCCCGTTCACGAGGCAAAAGCGATTTTACAAGGTCAGAGACGCCAACCCTTCTCCTCTGACCCTGGATCCCCTCATGGCGAGACTCACACCTGGCTACTCCTCGGAGAGACTCTCTACTCTTCCAGTCTCTTTCACAGCCACAGAAGCCTCGGCAATGGAAGCGGCTTCAGTGTCCCTTCTGGAAGCTTTATCTTGGTTTGACACGTGGTCTGGTACAGTCGGCTACCTAGCGAGTCACGAGGACCTGTCAAACCAAAACTTCATGCAGTCCCTACAGGAAGTCCTAGCTGCTGGGATGTGGGGCAATTGGGTCCTCAAAAGGAGGGAATCAGTTTCCAGACTTCATAGGAGCATCGGTAAGGCCGAGAGATCAGATTTGAGAAACTCGGACCTTCTACAACCTCTCCTCTTTTCTAAACAAGCAGTTTCCTCCACCTTAGATACTTGGAGGAAAGAGACGCAGGACTTCGCGATGCAAGAGGCTGCCTCCTTTCGCCCAGTGCAATAGCAGCCAACTTCACAACCTAAGATCACAACCGCGGCTCCACTCCCATCCAAAAGCCTCAGCCAAACCTATGGGCAGAGGAATGTCGGCTCCTCCCAAGGCTAAAGGCAGAGGGAGGAACCCTAAACAGAAATAGGGTCTCGGCTCCCCTCTTCCAGTGCATAGGGGGTTGCCTGCAGGGGAGTTGGAGTTGGAAAGCTATGGGGGCCATGCAATGGACAATCAAGGTGCTTTGTTGGGGGTACCGAATCCCCTTCATAGGCTCTCCTCCTCCTGTAATTCATTCTCCGATCTCGTCCTCCCAGGTCCCTCGGAATCGTGGGAAACAGCAAGCCTAGCTCGGGAGATCCACAGCATGCTTTTAAAGGGTGCCATCCAACAGGTCCCCAACACCTCCCCGGGGTTTTTCAGCTGCCTATTTCTGGAAGAGAAAGCCTCGGGGGGTTGGAGACCAGTAATCGATCTCTACCTTGAATCAGTTTGTGAAGCAGACTCTATTCAAAATGGAGACAGCTGCCTCTGTGATCAAAGCGGTGCGTCCAGGAGACTTTATGACATCTGTGGACTTGAAAGACGTATATTTCCAAGCACCGATCCATCGCTCCAAGCACCGATCCATCGCTCAACTCTGAAATTCCTGTGCTTTCTGGTTCAGGGTCGAAGCTTCGAGCCCAAAGTCCTATGCTTTGGCCTCTCGACCGCCCCACAGGTGTTTACAAGGGTTTTCGAACTCGTTTCCTCCTGGGCACACAAGCATGGGATACGCCTGCTAAGGTATCTAGACGATTGGCTACCCCTGGCCTCGTCCAGGGAACAAGCTCTGGATCACCTGAGAAGGCTTCTCGACCTTTGCAAGGATCTGGGGATCCTTGTAAACGTTGAGAAGTCTTGTTTGATTCCAACCCAAGTCATGAACTAGCTGGGTATGTCCATCAACACCAAGGTAGGGAGGGTGTTCCCTTCGGAAGACAGACTTCTGAGACTGGAACAATCCATCGCCCAACTCTTGTCTCCACTGCCTCCTCCAGCCAAGTTGTGGCAGAGTCATCTGGGCCATCTTTCCTCCCTGGAAAAAGTAGTTCCAGGCGGAAGATTAAGAATGAGAAGTCTCCAGTGGCATCTGAAGACCCATTGGTCCCAAAAGAACGATTCCCCATTCTTGCCAGTGGAGGTTCCAGCTCTGGTGATACAAGATCTTCAGTGGTGGTCAGCCAGAGAGAATACCCAGATGGGCATTCCCCTCCAAAGCTCTAATCCGAAGTTTAAACTTTTCGGACGGGTCATTACGGTGCTGGGGTTCCCACCTAGGCCCGAAGTTAGCATCAGTAGTCTGGTCTCCGATAGAACAAACTCTCCATATAAATCACCTGGAATTGTTAGCAGCCTGGAAAGGCCTAAAATACTTTGTAGAAGATCTACAAGGACGAGAGATGGTGCTGATGAGCGACAACTCCACAGCCATCTCGTACATCAACAAGCAAGGGGGTACTCCGGCAAGAGACCTCTGTCTGCTTGCGGTACAGATTTGCCAGTGGGCGGAAGGTCTCGATATTTCTCTCACAGCCAGGTTTATTCTGGGTCGGAGAAGCATCGTGGCGGATTAACTAAGCAGGTATCACCAAGTGTTGAGTGGCGAATGGTCTTTGGACCCCTGAGTAACAAAGGCAGTAATAGCTTTGTAGGGTATCCCTACAATAGACCTGTTCGCCACTTCTCTGAATGCGAAACTTCCCCGCTACTGGTCCCCAGTTCCAGATCATCAGGCAGCGATCCAGGACGCCCTTCAACAGTCTTGGGACAACCTGGATGCATATGCCTTTCCACCCTTTTGCCTGCTGAGAAGGGTGATCAACAAACTCAGGACCTCCCGGAACTGCAAGCTAACCCTAATAGCTCCGGCATGGCCAAGCAGAGAATGGTACGCAGACCTTTCCTTGCTGGTTCAGGTTCCAAGATTTCTTCTTCCAGAACCCCTTCTGCTGACGCAGCCACACAATGGTGTCCCCCACGGGAGAATTCCTTTTGGCTGTCCAGTCACTCCTCAGACACAGGCTTTTCAGAGAACGTGGCCGAGCACATGTCTAGGTACCTGCGCCAATATTCCACAAACTTCTCCCAAGCAAGATGGAGAGTGTTTGCAGCTTGGTTTAGAGGGCGAGGCTTGTTTCCACTCGATCCCTCTCTTCCTTTAGTGGCGGACTTCCTATTGTTCCTCAGGGAGGAAATGCTCCTCTCAGTCTCGGCTATTAAGGGCTATCGCTCAGCCTTGAGCCTCATCTGTAGACTTAGAGGGGTTGACCTTTCCACCTCAGAAGATATCACCTTGTTGATTCGAGGTTTTGAGCCCTTAAATAGGACCTCTGACTACTTTCTGACCCTTAAGACCGTTTTCCTAGTAGCTCTGGCCTCGGCAAAAAGGGTCAATGCACTACATGGTCTGTCCTACAACGTCACCCATTCTAGAGGATGGGGGGAAGTCTCACTCAACTTCGTGCCAGGCTTTGTGGCCAAAACTCAGAATCCTTCATTGGCCGATGAGAAGTTTCGAGAATTTCAATTTTCCAGCCTCAATAAGGTAACACACGATACAGACCAATTGTTACTGTGCCCAGTCAGGGTGCTAAGGAAATACCTGAAGAGCGCCATATCTTTCAGACCACGCCTCCGTCATCTCTTCCTCAATACCAACAAGGTAAAGAAGAGAATCTCTCGCAACACCATCTCTTTCTGGCTCAAGAAAGTTATTGCGAGAACCATTCACATAGACCCAGAGGCAGCACAACCCCAAGCCCATCAAGTTAGGGGAGTTGGCATTTAAGAGAAATTTCTCAGTCTCACAAGTCTTAAGAGCTGGGGTCTGGAAATGCCATTCTACATTCACCATTCACTATTTGAGCGATGTGACACATAGGTCTCTAGACACCTTTTCTATAGGGACTATTGTGGCAGGTCAACAGGTGCTGTAGCTACCTTACGCCCTTTCAGGGGACAGTAGCCATTGGTTGAGGATCCTGTGTTACACTAGGTTTTAAGAAGGACATCCATCTATCTTCTTCGTTTCCTTCTCCCTCCCATCTGGGTGTCCTAGTCTGTAGCCAGTTTCAGCTGGACTCGCCAATTGAAATAAGGTATGAAACTCATCTGATTCCTCTCACAATGTATAAGTTATACTCATAGTGACGAGGTTTCCCTTTTCAAGGTCGGGGGAATCCTAAGTATGAAAGGGTCCGAGTCGAATGTTCCTGACCCACTTCTTCCTGAAACATTTGTTTCCACAAAGCTACAAACTTTCAGTTGTGCTAAGATTATGGGGATCTTCAAAGAAAGAAGATTAACGGGAGATTTTTTCTTCTAAAGAGTCTAATCTAAGGACTATCTTCCCTAGGAATAGGGAACTCCTTGGCCACCCTAACCTCAAGACTTAAGTCTCCTATAGTAAAGAATGAGGGTTTGTATCAAGTGTAGGAGCAAATGACAAACTTATAACAGAGTTTGTATTTTTCCTAACATACAAACCCGAATTCTTTACACAGATCTTCCCTCCATCACCGTCCCCTAGAATAGTCCTAGTTAAAATCCGATTGAAGGTAAACAGTATCTACCGACCGGCGGTTCCCCGTCGCTAACTGGTGGATAACTACCTGCCTGGTCGTTAGCGACCTTGTTAAGGTTTTTCTGCCGTATTTTCCAGCTCGCGCTAGAATATCTCCTATAATAAAGAATTTGGGTATGTATGTTAGGAAAAATACAAACTCTGTTATAAGTTTGTCATATTTTCAGTGCAAGCTGGAACAGCTGTTGAAATCGTTATAGAAGTAGATAACTAGTGGTTAGTGTGGGCGAAAAGCTACCACCCCCTACCTGTTGGAAGCTCTTCACTTTTAATTTCGCCTGCAATGAATAAGGATATAGTGTAGATTCTCAAGGTGCGAACATCCTACTTGCAAACTTTTAGACTTACGAACGCAACTACCGCAAGTAAAAGATACGTTAAAACTCCGTGGAGTTGTAATTTTGAAATTAGCGCCACTCCTGACTGGGTCCCGATCCAGCTGGCGCCATCCAGGACGGTCAGTTCTGACCTGCTTTATTCAAAATAATTACAGTTATTATTTATTTAAGGTAAAATAAAGTTCATTTTGATAAAATATGATAAAAGTTGAGGACTTTGGATCCTCATGTTTTCTTATGAGAATTTTTTTTTTTTTGTATACAGTACTTGAATCTGTTATATACTGTATGGCCATTTTCATAAACCAATTAATCGCAGATAACAAGAGTTTTGACTGTAGGAGGTAGCTGGAGTTAATGCTTTTCCTCCTTTACATGGCCAGGGTGTATATCATTTCCAGGAAAGAACAACAACCCTTCCCATTGGTCTGTATTTTGCATACAAAACAAATCTCAAATTTTTAAAAGTAATTTGTATTTTTTCTAGTTATACAAAACTGAGTCCTTTAAATTAACTTCCCTTCCACCCCTCTCAGTCCTGGGCCAAAAGGTGAAAGTGAGGCTTTTGGTCCAGGTAATATTTATGGGTGCCTGACTTCCATACATTCACCTTTTGTATTAACATCGCTCCTCCATCCTTTTGGCTTTAATTTATGCTTTTGAGCTTGCTGACATTTTCTATTGACTAATATATTAAGACTTGCCAGCCTCACCAACCATCTTTTTTAGTCACCTGTTTTTGTTTACATCATATGTCTTTACAATGTAACATTGCTTTGTTTAATTTGTAATGTTTTTAGTCATAGTACAATGCTGTATTGTATAATTCATGTGGCATTAGTTGGGGATTTTGGGGTGTTAGTTAAGTGAGAAATGATTAGCAGTGAGATGAATTCTTTGACATAAAATAACTTGTAGTTATGTGGCTTGACATTTTCATTGTATATGAATGAATAAGGATTCTGTTGATCATAAAATGAACACCAGAGAAAAATTTTGAAAATTAATAACCTTTCTAGGCTTGGTACAAAAATGTATGTATAAGAGTTTTTATATTAAAGTGTAACTCCCAAATATAAATTTTTTAAGTTTTAATAAGTGTAATTTTGAATAATTTTTAATGTAACAATTAATCATATGAATAATTATGGTTTATTCCTTATAGGCCTCCCCTGGTAATTTGTCTCAGTTTGAAGAAATCCTCTTTGGGGGAAACAGCGAGTTGAATGTTACAACAGGCGTAATGGCAGTAAAGTTGTCATCCGAAGGTGGACAAAGGGTAAGTTTAAAGCTGCATTAAGTAAAATGTGATATTGTTTGCAACATTTCTATATTTATTGGTACAAATGCTCGTGTAAAGATCTAATATGTTGATGTAACGTCTCTGAGTCACAATAATTGTAAACTCAATTTTGTTCTCAAGGTAATTAAATGCTGTAAGGTTTTTGGTTTGTTGATTGCTTTGAATGTATAAATGTAATTTTTTATTATCTTGCCCTTACTATAATGGTTTCCATTCATGTCAGATTGTTGGAGCCGGTTATGTAGATGCAGCAGGAAGGGTAATGACTCTATCAGAATTCACTGACAATGATTCATTCAGTAACTTGGAGGCTCTAATTGTTCAGCTTGGACCTAAGGAATGCTTAATTGCACAAGGTGATTTGGGCCCAGATGGAGTTAAGCTCAAACAGGTGAGTGATTCTGGCTAGAATAAGATTGTTTACCTTTTAGAACATTTTCTAGTTTTGTCACAATTATTTCTATCCTTCATCATTTTGGGTTAATTAGGATTCCCAATAAAATTATAGTATTTAAGAGTGTTTTGGAGTTTCAAATCGCTAAAATTATTGATTTACATGCTAGTCCATAGATTTAGGAAAACGTAAAACTGATGAGGCGTTTGATATGGTGCAAAAATGGTTTATTTGTTTCTATTTTTATGTATCATTATTGATGTAAATTACTTGTAACAAAATCACTGATGCATGTCTAGACCTGTAGGGGTCCTTCAAGGGATTTACTGAATAAATGGTAATAGTTGAAGGAATGTGAATTTGAGTTTGGGGAACTATGTGGAAACCAAGGGAAGGGATAAAAAACCAATGCAGATTTGGCTGAATGGGCATAACAACAAATTCAAGCACAATCTATAGTGTGTCCACATTGTATATGGTATCCTCTGCAAGATGTGTGCTTACGGTACACCATACCACATAGGTACATGATTATGCTACCCATCAAAACCCTAATCCATAGAGATTTGTTATTTTATTGGCCTCTCCACTTCAGACTCCATCCAGAATTCAAATTATTGTTAGTTGAGGTAAATTAGCCAGCAAGTGAGTGCTATTAATTGGCTTTCCATTTTGCATACATTTGTATAGTTTACTATTATTTTAACCTAAAACCTAATTTGAGAGAGCAGGATGAAGTCCAAGGGCTCCAACAGGGAAAATAGTCCAGTGATAAAAGGAAATAAGGAAAGAGAATAGTGTGCTGGAGTGTACCCTGAAGCAAGAAATCTCTAACCCAAGAGAGTGGAAAACTGTGGAACAGAGGCTAGGGCACTATCCAAGACTAGAAGAGGTGCTTAACATAGCTTAAGTGTCATTTTTACCCTTACTATGTGGAAAGTAGCCACTGAACAATTACAGTGCAGTAGTTAACCCCTTTAGTGAAGAGGAGATTAACCAGCCCAATGAGTCAAGCTCCACTTTAGAGCTGGGCCAAATAAATTCAGGAGGGAAAAATATATTATAAGTAACTGAACTCGGGACGGATATTGTTTATGGGATCAGCAGTGTCCCTCGTTCATGTCACTCACTATCACGTAGTTCACTGTAATGTTGCTACATTTAACATCATTTTTAAGAAGGCTACATGATAACTGTCTTTTCAATTGTAGATATTACCATGGAATTGAGCAGGAAGAGAACCTGTTTCACATCAATCCTTGAAATTTCCATTTGGATATGTGAATTATTCTAGGAACAATTTACTCCACTGGCAAAAATAGTCATTCAACCCATACCAAAATAAACTTTTGCTGTGGCTTTTCTATGGCAGATATCCACCTGAAATTTGGTATGGACAAAGTTAATATCCATCCCATAGATCCCTGAAAATTTCATTTAGATATGTGAAATATTTTACGAGTAATTTATTGCGCCGCCGAAAATCAGCCTCCTGTGGGTATTGAAAAATGGCTTCTGTGACTTTTCTATGGCAAGTATCGATATGAATATTGGTATGAATGTAGTTCATATAACACCCATCAAACCCTGTGAAAATCATTTGGATATTTGTAAAACTTTAAGAGTAGTTTGCGGCTCCTCACTGATTTTTAGCTTAAAATAGTCACGCACAAAAGTGAAAGCCTGGACATTCTTATAGCAGGTATGAACATGAAAATTGGTAGAAACAAAGCTTATATGTTTCTAAATAACTGAATTATTCTTGGAACAATTTACTCTACCGCCAAAAATAACCCTTCAACCTGTACCGAAATAAACGTTTACTGTGGCTTTTCTATGGAAGATATCAACATGAAAATTAATATGGACAAAGTAAATATCCATTCCATAAATCCCTGAAAATTTCATTCAGAGATATGTGAAGTATTCTACGAGTAATTTACTGCCCCGCCGAAAATCGTCCTCCACCAGATATCGAAAAATGGTTACGGGTACTTTTTTATGGCAAGTATCAATATAAAAATTGATAAGAATATAGTTCATATAACACCTATCAAACCCTGTGAAAATAATTTGGATATCTGTAAAACTTTAGGAGTAGTTTTCTCCTCCTCGACTGATTTTTTAGCTAAAAATCTTCACTTAGAACAAAAGTGACAGCCAGGGCATGCCTATAGCAGGTATGAACATGAAAATGGACAGAAACAAAGCTCATATATATCTAGATAATCCCTTAAAATTTCATTCGAATATGTTTATTGGTATTGGCGTTATTGACTCCGCCGCCAAAAATGTCAGCTATTCCCCCCACACCCGCTCCAAAGTCTATGGTTAGAGAATGACTGGGCTATGGGTTGGCATTTTGGCATTTCATATAAGGTTGCTCACATCGTTTGCGACAATAAATCTAATGAATAAAAAAGAAACATAGCAAATATAAAGGTATGAAAAATACATTAAGATACAAGAATCTGTGATAAATAGAAATTTAACCCTGGATAGGTACGGTGGGTCGTTTGCGACCCCGAGCGTCAAAAAAAAACAGGTTTTTCTCACGTGACTCACCCCTGTGACTGAATTTGTGGGTGATCGACCTGCAGGAGGTGTCTCCCCTACACGCTCTAGTAGTGTCCAGATGTGCATTGCTGTAGCTGTACTCCTTCCCCGATTTCTGAGACGCGTCGGGGTCGTTCGCGTCCGAGTTTACCCTTCTGAGGTAGTTTGCATAATTATCAAAGTTATTACGTATTATGAAATTGTCGTAGAATGGTGCAACTTGTATAGGTTATCAGTTGTGGAAAGTCTTGGTGGATTGTTTGGCTACCATGTGCATGTTTTTTTTTTAGTTAAAATGTCGTTCATCACCACGAGGACCATTTTACCGCGAGTGCCCCTTTTTCATTTTTTTTCATTTTTTTGCCAAGTCATTTTTCCGTAAGATATTGCCAAATAGTGTCGTAAAACTTTTGCTTGTTTAGTGTTGGAAAGTGTGTCTAGATGATCTGGCTACCCATGCATGACTTTGTTTTTGTCAGATACGACGTAGTTATTGGTATATTGGGTATTTAACTGCGGTTACCAATTTCTGTTTTTTTTCAATATTTGTAAAAATTACTACGTAGTAAGGAATTGCCGTATATTATTCATTTTTTTTTCATGTTTATGTGTTAGAAAGTGTGCCTTGATGGTTGGGCTAACACGTGCATGTCTTTTTTTTTATCTGAGATGTCGTATATTAGAATGTCGGGCATTTTACCGCGAGTGTCCCTTTTTAATTTTTTTAAATTTTTTTGCCAAGTCATTTTTCCGTAAGATATTGCGAAATAGTGTCGTAAAACTTTTGCTTTTTTAATGTTGGAAAGTGTGTCTAGATGATCTGGCTACCCATGCGTGATTTTGTTTTTGTCAGATACGACGTAGTTATTGGTATATTGGGTATTTAACTGCGGTTGCCAATTTCTGTTTTTTTTTCAATATTTGTAAAAATTTACTACGTAGTAAGGAATTGCCGTATATTATTGATTTTTTTTTCATGTTTGTGTTAGAAAGTGTGCCTTGATGGTTGGGCTAACACGTGCATGTCTTTTTTTTTTTATCTGAGATGCCGTATATTAGAATGTTGGGCATTTTTCCGCGAGTGCCCCTTTTTATTTGTTTTGCATTTTTTTGCTTAGTCATGTTACCGTAAGGAATTGGCAAGTAGTGTCGCAAAACTTATATTTTTATAGTGTTGGAAAGTGTTTCTAGATGATCTGGCTACCCATGCCTATTTTTTTTTTAGCCAGATATGGCGTATATATAAGTATGTGTTCGATTTTCCTGTGATTGCCATTTTTTCGTTTTTTCCCATTTCTTTCAAAATTACTACGTACTAAGGAACTATCACAGAGTAATATTTCATTTATATGTTTATTTGTCGGAAAATATGCCTTGATGGTTTGCCTAGCACGTGGCTGAAATTTTTTTTTTCTGAAATGCCGTATATTAGAATGGCCATTTTTCCACGAGTGCCCCTTTTTATTTGTTTTGCATTTTTTTGCTTAGTCATGTTACCGTAAGGAATTGGCAAGTAGTGTCGCAAAACTTATATTTTTATAGTGTTGGAAAGTGTTTCTAGATGATCTGGCTACCCATGCCTATCTTTTTTTTAGCCAGATATGGCGTATATATAGGTATGTGTTCGATTTTCCGGTGATTGCCATTTTTTCGTTTTTTCCCAATTCTTTCAAAATTACTACGTACTAAGGAACTATCACAGAGTAATGATTCCTCTAGATGTTTATTTGTCGGAAAATTTTGTTTACTTTTTTTTTGATTGAATATCATCAAATTTTTTTAGCTAAAATATTGTTTTACATTTTTTTTTTTTCGATTTTATTTCCCTTCAAAAAAATTTTTTTGGGTCAGAATTTTAATTTTATAGACGTAAAATAATCGACAATTATCCAGCAACCCACCATACAATTTTTATGCATATCCAATAATAATTAGATTAGTAAATAACACCTTGAAATTGACATACCCTTCCTACATTTCAAGTGGCAGATTAGGGAGTCTGAGTCAGTGTGGTTGGCGGCAATTTTGTGGACATATCCGAAGCGTAAGCTGCCCTATCTATATATATTCTTGTTCCCTATAGAATTTGTGATATTTTGGTATATTTTTACCTGCATAAATATCATATTATATATTAAATATATGTATTTTTTTACGAAATTTCCAAGTACTCAAAAAATTACCTTTAGATATGGCCCCTGATATAAATGTAATTTACAAAATAATGAAGATTTTTTTACATATTTCTATTTTAGGATAACATATGTTTATTCCCTAAAAAAATTAGCCACTTCCTATTTCATTTGGGTACCCAAAAAAATTCATGAAATTTGGACAATTTTTTTTGGCCAAAAAAAGTTACCCTTTTTTTCTCATTTCAGATCTTCACCTCCATGGGTCTGACTTCATCCAAAATACATCAAGATGTGTCCTAAACATTCAAGAATCAATTCCTAAAAGGATTTGTGTATATATGTATAAACTTTTTTTTTATGAATTTTTATGTCAGGTCTTTTTTTTTTTCTACTTAATTTTTTAAAATATTTATAATAAATAGTTTTTCTGCAGATGAGTAGTATTTATCTTTACAGTTGTTTTAAGCATTCATTGAAGTTTTTTTTTGGCAAAAGAAAAAAGGAGGTTACTGCAAAAACTGATTTTTCAAGAATTTTTTTTGGCGTCGGGGTCGTTCGCGTCCGAGTATACCCTTAAAGGGGTGTCCGAGGACCGTACCTATCCAGGGTTAAAGCTTATCCATAAAACCCATGCTTCTTAAAAACAGAAAAACTCAGAATCCATTGAAATGTCAGATAATTTTTTTTACTAAAACTAAATATCTTTGTCTTCTAAGATCAAGATCTAGCAACAATTCCCATGTATACTCCCTGCAGTATTTGCCAACCAACAGGGGAAGGTATATTAATGCTCAGTAATAAGCAAATAATCTGGAGATGTTCAATCACTACAGAAATTCTGAAGAGACAGAAACCTTGATTGGTGTGTCAATTACCACCTCTGCTAGAATATTCCGTCTTTTACTAAAGGCTTTTATTTGTGAAGGGAAAGATGGGAAAATTTTAAAGTATTTTTCAAATTTTTGGGTAAATGTCAATAAAAGTGAACTTCTGGAAAAGGAGCTATATGAACATTAGGTGAGTTTAGAAATAAGAAATTTTATTATTAGAATTCTGTTTTTAATAAGGATATTTCCATCCTAACCACTTACTTTGGCAATCTAAGAATAATTGATTTGGGTCGTTGAGAAATGATTGACAACAGTAGGTAACTAGAGAAACTTCAAAATATGGCTGAGTTGTCTTCAATCCGTGCATGCATAGCAACTCTATAAACAAAATAGTTGTTATTTTCTTTGCTAACGAAATGGGAAGGTTAGGTTTTCGCCCGATGTTTGTCTATTTGTTTGTTTTTTAACAAGTTCCAGGCCACCATTTTACTCATAGAATAGTGAAACTTTCAGGGATTAGTTGTTATGTTGAGATGTGGAAGTGTTTAACTTTTAAAATTCCTAGGTCAAAGGTTAAGGTCGACCGAATTAACCGTAACCATAACCCCAACTTTACTCATGGTTGTCACACACTTCAAATACGCTTACGGTCTAAATTGATTCTGGGAAAGGTAAGCAGTTTTTGAGAAATAAGCTGCCATGGCGGAGGTCTTGCACTTTAGAGTGCTTTTCTAGTTTAGTATGAAATTGTAAATACAATTTCTTTATAGGAACTCATTTTTTGCCTTTTTAAAACTGCTGCAATTAATAAATACTGTTATATTATAAAGTAAACAAATTGTTATTGTTATTATTACTAGATAAGCTACAACCTACTCTATAGGTAATGCAGAAAAATATAAGAAATTATTACATTTACGTAACAACATATTGTACATTATTCAAGTTTATTTTACTTACGAATAAAGTAGTCTTAGTGAATCATGAAAATGCATAAACTTGAAGTACCGAGTATAGTAGTTGCTTCAGGATGCCCTGAATGCCAGCAAATTTTTTTAAATGTTGTGTGCTGATTCTGGAAAAAAATGCATATGTTAACTCTTAATACAGTATTATAATGTAAAAGTGTTTTTAAAGCAATGAATTTAGATAGGCTACTCTTTAATGTGAACATTATTGACAGAAGACTAGAGGAAGTTATATAGATTGATAGAATGGCATAAGAATTAAATCAATTCTAGCGTTAAATCTATGTATAAAGAAAAACAAGAAAAATGCATATCTAATTTGTAGATAAGGGCAATAGAAATTGAGATGTTGAAGAGTTATTTGATGATTTTAGGCTAAAAATATTTTTCATTGTATTGTAATAATTTGCTAACATACCAAATATCCTAGGTACTTTCAAGAAGCAATATGCTCCTCACTGAGAGAAAGAAGAATGAATTCTCAGTGAAAGATGCAGATCAAGATTTGAATCGTCTGTTGCGAGGAGTAAAAGATGCCAGCTCTGTTGCTGCCAGACCAGAATTTGATCGAGTTGTTGCCCTTGCAGCCTTGACTGTTGTCATCAAATACCTAGAGGTAAGAAGTAACCCTCCTGAAATGTTACATGATTTTTTATTGACCTCTAAAGCTTTGATATTCCTGCTGTTAAGGTAAGTCAGTGTTGTAGAGGAAATTATTCAACTTTATTGATGTTTCCATCTATTGTTAAGGTTTGTGTTTGGTCTTTGGAAGAAGTATTTTAAGCCTTTTTTTATACGGTCCTTCCTCCATAACCATTGATGTGCCTTCTTTAACTTCACTTTAATTTGGCTATTTAAATACACAACTATTATAAAAAAAATATATGCAGAGATTCACTTAAATATGGCAAAATGATCAAGTTGACAAAAAATAGAAATACTGTCAATAAAGACACCTATCCTTCCTGTCTCAGCAAAGAAAAGTTTTCCTCTCACACCCTAAGGCTTCTGGTTTAATTGTTATCCTGTAAACCTTTTCTGCAAATGATAAAAAGAAATACAAGTAGTTTTACCTATACAGTATCTAATTTTATATTGTTCCAACACAGAATACTTACCTCGAACTACTTTCTTAGGAGTATCTGGGATCTCCTCCCAACCGACCAGAGTTTTGTGTAGTTTACCCTAGTCCCGTTTTCTATGAGGGGTAACCTCAGGTGGAGTGGAACATGCCCTGAGGCTATCCCCCAGGTCAGAGAGCATGCTTGCTCAGGTCTCGATCTCCAGTAAGTTCTCTGGTCGCGTCGTGATAACATCTCGACGCTCTCTCCTTACCCAGTGCGACCCTGTGTCCCCGACCCCCTTTTTGTGTCTTTCGCGGTCCCCACGTGGACCCATTATTATTTTTATTATTATTACTATCCTAGTTACAGCCCTTTTTGGAAAAGCAAGATGCCTTAAGCCCAGGGGCTCCAATAAGGAAAAATAGCCCAGTGAGGAAATGAAATAAGGAAATAAATAGCTGAAGAGAACAAATTAACAATAAATCATCCTTCCTACCCTTATCCTCTGTGTTCTCCTACAGCCGCGTGTCCGGAGTGCGAGTCCTGGAACGTGGTGCAGTGGGTGCGCTTCGGCACCAAGAAGAAGAATGCGTCCAAGAGGTCTCATAGGAAGACGAGCCTCTCCCCGCCGCTTACTTCTCCCGATGCCTCGTCGGATGGAGCTTCTTTATACAGCCATCCTCCCCTACCCAGAGTAGGGGATGAGGTAAGTCAGTTGTGGGGAAGTGCCCATTGCTCTTCCCCAAGAGTCTGATCTTCAGGATAGTGGGGTTGTGGCGTCGTTCCAGACGAGTGAGGGGCTTGAGGGAGGGGCGGGAGTGTGTTGGGAGACGGAGTCCTGGTGCAAGCAGGCCACGTCTCCTCTGATGACCCCATGTGGGGGAAAAATGTCCCTAATTCTTCTCCAGCCTCTTTGGCGTGTTTTTCAGTCACTTCTTCAGCCGAGGACGTCGCCAAGAAGGAGCCTCCCAAGACGGGGCGCTGAGGAAGCTCAGCAGCGGCACCCGACGGAGGGACTCATCATGGCAGGTTCCAGTCGACAAGCGTAAGTCCGCGAAGGGTCCGGCTCCATCCGCACAGCGGAGAGAGTCGCCCCTTCGGTCTGGCAGTCGAGTCCTGACCTCCAAAGGCCACCTAGCTCGGCACGAGCGCAGTGGACCCAGTACGAAGGCCCCCGTTCCGACGGCGATGCCCGCCCTTCGACGTGAACCCCGGCAACAGCAGGCTCTGGCAGACCGGCATAACTCCGCGAGGGTTCCGACTCCTTCCGTCCAGCGGAGAGTCGCCCCTTCGGTCTGGCAGCCGTGTCCCAGCCTCCAAGACTTCGACAGCCAGGTCTCGGTCGACAGGCATAAGCCCGCGAAGGTTCCGACTTCTCCCGCCCAGCGGAGAGAGTCGCCCCTTCGGACTGGCAGCCTTGTCCCGGCCTCCGGTCCTTCGATGGCCAGCCCTGAACGAAGGAACCAACCAGCCAGCACAGGCAAGCCCGTGGCTCCATGGATATCCGCAGGAGCTCCATCCTTCCAGCGGAGGTAGCCGCTGGATCGACCCGGTAGCATGGCATCCATACCCGGTACCACGACTGCTCCATTCAGGCTTCGTGGTCAACCGCTGGTATGCCAGGGTACTTACACCCCACGGATTTCCCGGGAGGGGGTAGACCCATGACGGCTACCTCCGTCCCAGTGGCTTCATCCGTGATGGAGGTAGCCGCTCCATCGTCCTGGCCAGCCCCATCCAAGCATTGGAGGTGGCCGCTGACACACCCATGATGGCTACCTCCGTCCCGGCGGCTCCATCCGTGATAGAGCCAGCCGTGCCATCGTCCCGGCCAGCCCCGTCCAAGCATCGGAGGCGGCCGCTGACATGGCAGGGTACTTAAACCCCACGATCTCCCCGGGAGGGGGTAGACCCATGACGGGTACCTCCGTCCCAGTGGCTTCATCTGTGATGGAGATAGCCGCTCCATCGTCCCGGCCAGCCCCATCCAAGCATTGGAGGTGGCCGCTGACACACCCATGACGGATACCTCCGTTCCGGCGGCTCCATCCGTGAAGGGGTCAGCCGTGCCATTGTCCCGGCCAGCCCCATCCAAGCATCAGAAGAGGCCGCTGACTTGGCAGGGTACTTAAACCCCACGGATTTCCCCGGGAGGGGGTAGGCCCATGACGGCCCCATCCGTGACGAAGGCAGAGTGGTTTTTCCCCGAGCGTGTCGAACGGTGCTATTGCCTCTCCAGTGCCTGCCTCAGTGGCCGCTGGAGAGGGAGCCCCGCACCTTTGCCCAGTGCCTCTTCGGCTCCGTCCGCCCTTCGGATGTAGAAGTTGGCACACGTAATCTTTCCCTTGCCTTGCCCCCCGTAGGGGAGCTTCGACTCCTCAGTTAGCCTTCAGACCCTCCTACTCAGACTCCAGGAGAGGGCGTTCAGGCCGCGGCTCTCGAAGGAGTTAGGAGGGGAGGCCCCCCTACTCCTGCTGGCGCCTCAGGTGGGGGGATGCCTCAAACGATATTGGCAAGCATGGCGGGACCACGGAGCGGATCCGGGGACCGTAGCAGTACTAAAGGAGGGGTACAAGCTTCCCTTCCTAGCGGACCTCCACCTCGGATCCCAGATCAACAGGGGTAGTGGTTGGTATCCAGAGACCCCTGGAGAGTAGCAATATTGCAGGAAGAAGGCTCGGCAATGCTGGCGAAAGGGGCAGTAGAACCAGTCGAAAACCGAGTCCAGGGTTCTGGAGACCTTTCAGCCCTCAACAATTCGTGTACAACACCGGCTTCAAGATGGACACTCCGAAGTCGGTCCTAGCGACCTTGAAGGAGGAGGACTGCTGAGGTCCATAGGCCTCGAAGCCGTCTGCTTCCAGGTCCCTGTCCATCCCTCCATTAGGAGGTTCTTAAGGGAAAAATGGAGTACCAAAACATGGCAGTTCAAAACCCTATGCTTCAGACTGTCGGCAGTCCTCGGGCTTCACGAAGGTCTTCTCAACAGTTTCAGGCTGGGCGTACGAACTGGACGTCCGCCAGATTCGGTACTTAGGTGACTGGTTGTTGCTTTCAGTCCCAGAGGAAGTACTGAGGGAGCAAGACGAGAAGCTCCTGCAGTTCTACAACGTCTTGAGTATCATCATCAACCTGGAGAAGTCCCGGCTGATTTCCTCCTCCAGGATGACCTACCTAGGGTTGGTTCTAGACTCCCGGATGGCGAGGTCCTTCCCCTCCACGGAGAAACTGGACATCCTGAAACAGATACTCTGGCCCTTCCTGTCGGGCCAACCCAGGAGAGCCAAGGTCTAGCGAAGACTGATAGGACTCCCCGCACTGGATAGTCCTGGTGTCCCCAGAGACGAAGGAAGTCCTGGGGTGGTAGCAATCGGAGCGAACACCCCCAAGGGAATGCCCTTTTCTGCCTACCCTCCGGAGATACTCCTGTTCACTGACGTTTCCAAGGAGAGCTGGGGTGCTCATCTTCTCGACAAAATGGCAATAGGTAAATGGGAAGTCGAGGGGACGAACCTGCACATATACGTGCTGGACATGAGGATCGTACAAAGAACGGGCCTAGAGATCGTCCATCTACCCCGGGGAAGCTCCGTGGATCCGGGGTGCGACAACGTCACGGTGGTGGCCTACTTGAAAGAGCAAGGAGGACTGAATTTGAAGGAACGGTGCAATCTCACGATGGAAATCCTAGAATGGGCTGAAGTGGAACAAATTAATTTTTCAGCCAGGTTCTCTCCGGGGAAGAGGAACGTCCTGGCCGACGGCCTCAACTGGAAGGGTCGAGTGGTATGGCCCGAGTGGTCCCTACACCCAGAAGTGGTCAAAACCCTCTCCCTGAAGTGGGGCTCCTCTTCGCCACGAAACTAAATGCACAGCTCCCCGTGTTTTGTTTTCCTGTGCCAGATCCAGCAGCAACGTTTGAGTGAGATGGACGGCCAACCTGTGGGTGACTTTGGTAGCGCCCTGGTGGCCAGAGAGGGAGTGGTTCGCAGATCTAAAGGAACTGGCATGCCTTACACCTGGGACACTTCCAGACAGACCAGACCTGACCTTCTCCGGCAGCCTCACTTCCAGAGGCTCCACGAAAACCCTTGATCCTTTCTTCACGCGTGGAGGTTATCGAGCGTCTGCTGAAAAAGGAAGGATTTCCGTCGAGGACAGCATCAAGGATGACAGGGTACCTGAGGCGTTCGTCAGTCGAGGTGTACCAGGCGTAGTGGGCTACCTTTTCTAAGGGGTGCTCCTCGAAGAACATCAGGCCGTTAGGGGCCTCCATTCACGAGATAGCAGACTCCCTGGTCTATCTCAGGGACGAAGTGGGCATGTCCATCCCAAGTCTTCCTCCTGATGGACATAGACCTGGGTGCCTCCAGGTAGATCTCGACGCTCTTCAAGAGCTTCGAGCAGTCGTTTTTCCCCCAAGCCGTTAGAGTGCCCCAGGGGGATGTGGCTAGGGTACTTGAAGTTGATTTTGGTACCTTCCTTCGAGCCTCTAAAAGACATTCTAGTCAAGGAGAGCACCCTCAAGGCAGTCTTTCGTTTAGCTCTGGCATCAGCAAAGAGTAGGTGAGATTCCTGGCCTGTCGTACGAGATCTCACACTCGAAGGGCTGGCGATATACTACTTTCAGATTCTTACCTTCCTTCGTAGCCAAGACTCAGAATCCAGTTGTTTGGGACCCCAAAATAGAATTGTTCCCAGTGCCAGCTTTTCCTCGCTCGGACAACCCGAGGGACTTGCAGTATGGCAGTTATTAGAAGGACAGCTAGACTTCATCCCGAGATCAAGAGTCTGTTCATTTTCCTCGGGACTGGGAAGGAGCCAGTCTCCAAGAACACTTTCTTCTTCTGGATAAGGCAAGTGATCGTCAGGCCCTACAGTAGTGCAGGGGTCCCCTTTCCAGGAAAGCCCAGACCCCCCAACATTATGAGTCTAAATGCTTCTTTGGCATTTGAGAAGTACATGGCAGTGGGGCAAAGCCTGAGGGCAGGTACTTGGTCTAACCAGTCGACCTTTACGGCTCACTGCTTGAAGGACCACTCGAGAAAGTCCCTGGGCGGGTTCTCGCGCGGTCCCGTCATTTCCGCGCTCCAAATGGTTTAAGGGTGTAGCCCCAGTGGTAACTGCGGGTAGCGAGTCCAAGAGACACAGGTTCCTTCCTGAGCCCCCTTGTTCTTCCTTCCCCTATTCCCTTACCGGAAATGGCTCGGATATCCCCCTGAAACTGCCATGGGATACACTATCATTGGAAGGACGTCTCCTAGGATTCTTGCAGAAGTGAGTTACTAGACACTAAGATGGTTTTTTGCGTAGTTTTCCCTATTTTCTTGTGTTTTCCTTGAGGTCAGCAGAACCTAGTCTCCTACCTAGGTTCCTCTTCTATACTCGTCACGGAGCTTTCCCCGCCGTCGGACCCCATTGCGTGGGTTTCCCCCAAGAGCAGTGAGCTCCTCAGATAGATACTCCTCCGGCAGCAGCGGTACCCGACGGAGGGACTCATCATGGCATGTTCCAGTCGACAGGCGTAAGACCGCGAAGGTTCCGGCTCCATCCGCCCAGCGGAGAGAGTCGCCCCTTCGGTCTGGCAGCCAAGTCCTGACCTCCAAAAGCCACCTAGCTCGTCACGAGTGCAGCCCTCGGTTTTTCTTGACGGGCAGGCCCGCAGATACGAGAACCTCCGGAAGAGATGTTGGACCCAGGACGGAGGCCCCCGTCCCGAAGGCGATGCCCGTCCTTCGACGGGAACCCCCGTGAGAGCGTCGATCCAGGACTCCCCCACGTGCGAGGTCCTCCGTCGGAGTACCCCCGTCACATGTGTCAGCGCCCCCGTCGGAGGATCTCCCAGAAGGAGGCACAAAAGAAGTCGTCCCCCTGGGGAGGAATGGGTGTGTCTCGCCATCCCAAGCAGACACCTCCTCGGAGCTTCAGCAGTTCCGGGTACCTCTGGCTGGCTCCCAAGGGCTCGTTCTTCCGCTCCGAAGTACGCCCCCTACAGAAGGCTCTGGCAGACCGGCATAAGTCTGCGAAGGTTCCGACTCCTTCCGCCCAGCGGAGAGTCGCCCCTTCGGTCTGGCAGCCGTGTCCCAGCCTCCAAGACTTTGACAGGCCGGCCAGAACGTGAAAGACAACCAGCAGCCACGAGGAAGCCCGCAGCAGCTTGGTCCTCCATGGGGGAGAGCCAAGTCCAGGATGGAGGCCTCCGTCCCAGCGACGATGCCCGTCCTCCATCCAGAACCGCCAAAGTTGTACCACGACAAAGGATGCCTTCACTCCAAGCGGGGCCCCCCGTCGTAGGTACTCCTTCTCAGGCAGAAGGGCATCCGACGGTAGGCTCAGCGGACGAGGCCCCCGTGTACAGAAAAGTACTAGCCCTCATCAGACGGCACCACAGGCTGGACGAACCGAAGACCGCGACGGATGAGGACTGGCTCTCGGGTCTCAGCAGGTTGGTAGATACCCCCGTGCAGTAGAGGCCCTCACTGGCTGGCTCCCTAGAGCTCCTTCGCCATCCTCGCGGTACGTCTCCTCCAGCAGACCCGATCATCGACGGAAGTCATCGCACCAGGTCTCGGTCGACAGGCATAAGCCCGCGAAGGTTCCGACTTCTCCCGCCCAGCGGAGAGAGTCGCCCCTTCAGACTGGCAGCCTTGTCCCGGCCTCCGGTTCTTCGATGGCCCGCCCTGAACGAAGGAACCAACCAGCCAACACGGGGAAGCCTGCGGCTCCGCAGATCTCCGCAGAAGCTCCATCCGTCCGCTGGTTCGACCCGGCAGAATGGCATCCATACCCGGTACCACGACAGCTCCATTCAGGCTTCGTGGTCAACCGCTGGTATACCAGGGTACTCACACCCCACGGATTCCCGGGAGGGGGTAGACCCATGATGGATACCTCCGTCCCGGTGGCTCCATCCGTGATGGAGCTAGCCGCTCCATCGTCCCGGCCAGCCCCATCCAAGCATCGGAGGTGGCCGCTGACACACCCATGACGGCTACCTCCGTCCCGGCGGCTCCATCCGTGATGGAGCCAGCTGTGCCATCGTCCTGGCCAGCCCCATCCAAGCATCGGAGGCGGCCGCTGCCATGGCAGGGTACTTGAACCCCACGGATTTCCTCTGGAGGGGGTAGACCCATGACGGCTACCCCCATTCTTGACGGCTCCATCCGTGACGAAGGCAAAGTGGTTTTCCCCCTAGAAGGTCGAACAGGGCTATTGCCTCTCCAGTGCCTGCCTCAGTGGCCGCTGGAGATGCCCCCCCCCCACACCTTTGCCTAGTGCCTTTTTGGCTCCGTCTGCCCGTCGGATGTAGAAGTTGGCATACGTATCTTTCCCTTGCCTTGCCCCCTGTAGAGGAGCTTCGACTCCACAGTTAGCCTTCAGGCCCTCCTACTCAGGCTCCAGGAGAGGGCGTTCAGGCCACGGCTTTCGAAGGAGATAGGAGGGGAGGCCCCCTACTCCTGCCGACGCCTCAGGTGGGGGGATGCCTCAAACGATCTTGGCAAGCATGGCGGGACCACGGAGCGGATCTGTGGACCACCCAAGGACCCCTTGAGAGTAGCAGCATTGCAGGAAGAAGGCTCGGCAATGCTGGCGAAAGGGGCAGTAGAACCAGTCAAGAAACCGGGTCCAGGGTTCTACAGCAGGCTCATCCTGGTGGAGAAGGCGACAGGGGTCTGGAGACCTGTCATAGACCTTTCAGCCCTCAACAAATTAGTGTGCAACACCGACTTCAAGATGGACACTCCGAAGTCGGTCCTAGCGGCCTTGAAGGAGGAGGACTTCATGAGGTCCATAGGCCTCAAAGACATCTACTTCCAGGTCCCTGTCCATCCATCCAGCAGGAAGTTCCTAAGAGTAAAATGGAGTACCCAAACATTGCAGTTCAAAACCCTATGCTTCGGACTGTTGACAGCCCTCAGGGCTTCACGAGGGCGCACGAACAGGGCGTCCGCCAGATTCGGTACCTAGATGACTGGTTGTTGCTTTTAACCTCAGAGGAAGTACTGAGGGAGCAAGGCGTGAAGCTCCTGCAGTTCTGCAACGTCTTGAGTATCATCATCAACCTGGAGAAGTCCCAGCTGATACCCTCCACCAGGATGACCTACCTAGTGTTGGTCCTAGACTCCTGGATGGCGAGGGCCTTCCCCTCCGCGGAGAGACTGAACAACCTGAAACAGATACTCCGGCTCTTCCTGTCGGGCCAGCCCAGGAGAGCCAAGGACTGGCAAAGACTCATAGGACTCCCCGCACAAGATAGTCTTGGTGTCCCCAGAGACGAAGGAAGTCCTGGAGTGGAGCAACGTCAGAACGAACACCCTCAAGGGAATGCCCTTCGCAACCGACCCTCTGGAGATGCTCCTGTTCACGGACGCAACCAAGGAGGGCTGGGGTGCCCATCTTCTCGACAAAACGGCAAAAGGTAATTGGGAAGTCGAGGAGACGAACCTGCACATAAACGTGCTGGAGATGAGGACCGTATGAAGGGCGTGCCTAGAGTTCGTCCATCTACCCCGGGGAAGCACCGTGGCTCCGGTGTGCGGCAACGCCACGGTGGTGGCCTACGGGAAAAAGCAAGGAGGACTGAAGTCGAAGGAACGGTGCAGTCTCACGATGGAGTTCCTAGAATGGGCCGAAGTGGAACAAATCAATTTTTCAGCCAGGTTCTCTCCGGGCAAGAGGAACGTCCTGGCCGACGGCCTCTGCAGGATGGGTCAAGTGGTAGGGCCTGAGTGGTCCTTACACCCAGAAGTGGTCAAAACCCTTTTCCTGAAGTGGGGCTCGCCGGTGGTAGACCTCTTCGCCACGAGACTAAACGCACAGCTCCACGTGTTTTGTTTTCCTGTGCCAGATCCAGCAGCAGCATTCGAGGACGCCTTCCAACACCCTTGGGACAACCTCGACGTTAATGACTTCCCACCCTTCAGGATGCTTAGACAGGTCCTCACAGGGTGAGACGGATGGCCAACCTGTGGGTGACTTTGGTAGCGCCCTGGTGGTCAGAGAGAGAGAGTGGTTCGCAGATCTAAAGGAACTGGCACGCCTTCCACCTGGGCCACTTCCAGACAGACCGGACCTTCTCCGGCAGCCTCACTTCCAGAGATTCCACGTAAACCCTCGGTCTCTCCGCCTTCACGCGTGGAGGTTGTCAAGCGTCTCCTGAGAAAGGAAGGATTTCTGTCGAGGTCGGCATCAAGGATGTCAGGGTACCCGAGGCGTTCGTCAGTCGAGGTGTACCAGGCGTAGTGGGCTACCTTTTTTAAGGGGTGCTCCTCGAAGAACATCAGGCCGTTAGGGGCCTCCATTCATGAGATAGTAGACTTCCTGGTCTATCTCAGGGACGAAGTGGGCACGTCCATCCCAAGTCTTCCTCCTGAAGGCCCTAGACCTAGGTGCCTCCAGATATATCTCTACGCTCATCAAGAGCTTCGAGCAGTCGTGTTCCCCCCAAGCCGCTAGAGTGCCCCAGGGGGATTTGGCTAGAGTACTGAAGATGCTTTCGGAACCTCCCTTCGAGCCTCTAAAAGACATTCTAGACAAGGAGCTCACCCTCAAGGCAGTCTTTCATTTAGCTCTGGCATCAGCAAAGAGTAGGTGAGATTCATGGCCTGTCGTACGAGATCTCACACTCGAAGGGCTGGTGAGAAGCTACCTTCAGATTCTTACCCTCCTTCGTAGCCAAGACTCAGAATCCAGCTGCTTGGGACCCCAAAGTTGAAGGGTTCTCACTGCCAGCTATCCCTCGCTCGGACAACCCGAGGGACTTGCTGCTGTGCCCTGTCAGGGCAGTATGGCAGTATTTAGAAAGGACAGCTAGACTTTGTCCCAAGATCAAGAGTCTATTCATTTTCCTCAGGACTGTGAAGAAGCCAGTCTCCAAGAACACTATCTCCTTCTGGCTAAGGCAAGTGATCGTCAGGCCCTACAGTAGTACAGGGGTCCCCCTTCCAGGAAAGCCCAGACCCCACGACATTAGGGGTCTAAATACTTCATTGGCGTTTGAGAAAACATGGCAGTAGGCCAAATCCTGAGGGCAGGTACATGGTCTAGTCAGTCAACCTTTACGGCTCACTACTTGAAGGACTACTTGAGAAGTCCCTGGACGGGTTCTTGCTCGGCCCCGTCATTTCCGCGCTTCAAACGGTTTAAAGATATAGCCCCAGTGGTAACTGCGGGTAGTAAGTCCAAGAGACACAGGCTCCTTCCTGAGCCCCCTTGT